>NC_026005.2:4176719-4287592 GCF_000442705.2 Elaeis guineensis
CTATCTTAGGGGTCAACCTCTGTTGTCCGTGCAAGCTAAAAATACAGAATAGTGACTTTTTGTTCTACGCCACAGATGTCGACTTATAGGATCGACCTCTGTGCATAGGACGATCCTATGAGTCGACCCCTACGATGAAAAATCTCCATAACAACTAGTTTTTCAGCTCATTTTAACCATATTTAATATTTATTTAATATTCTCCAATGGCTCCAAACTTGTCCAGATTTCTTTTCACTATCCATTGAAGATATAAAGACACTTAAAGGAGAAAAAAAGAGAAGAGATTCAAGCATTCATTTCAGCTCTAAGCAAAAAGCCCTCTTCAAGTTAAAAAAGCTTTCATTTCAAGTTCACCAACCCCTCAAGAGCTCATTCAAGTCTTCAATAACCTTGAGGAGAATCAGAAAAGCTTCTTCCTTATTGTATAAAGTGTATTTAAAGTTTTATTTGCTCATTAAAAGAGCTAAACTTGTATTTTCGTGTGATTAACTCTTATACTCTATTTTTATCTTAATCTTTAGTTTTGAAAGGATTTTAAACTTGGATAGATTGATTCGAACCTTGAATCGGATTATATTGGATTGGTTTGTATCCGAAAAATAAGTGTTCTAGCTTGAGATAGCTAGAGTCAGAGGTACCGACATTGTATTCTTATTGAATACGTTTTAGTGGATTTAAATTCTCAAGAGATACTTGGAGAGTGGATGTAGGTACAAGGTTGGAACCGAACCACTATAAACCTTGATTGTTGTGGTGTGCTTGCTTGCTCTCTTTCTAAATTTTTTTATTTTCTTACATTCTTGCATCTTATTTCTACACTTTACTTAAATCACTTACTACATATAACTTGCTTATTATTATTTTAATCCTTATGGTTCTAAATTAACTTTAAAATTTCAAAAACTCAATTCATCCCCCCTCTTGGTTGCATAGCTAGGCAACAAAAGGTAAAAATAATATTATTGCTAAAAATAATATTAGTAATTAATAATATAATCTATTTTTGTCATAAATTTATGTAAATAAAATATAATATGAAAACTATTTCATTACGAAATAGCCTATATTGTGCATCTAAAATATTAATATCACTAATAAATAAGCATTTTGTGATGAAATATAATCCTTACCAAAAATTAAAGATTCATTTATAACAATATATAATTTTATCATCAAATATAAAATTATTAGTGATGAAATTAAACTCATTACAAACTTATTAATATTATAAAAAATATTGATTCTATCATCATCATCAAAATTAATTCTAATTGATGATATAAATTTATCAGTAGTAAAATACTTGTTATTTGTAGCACTAATATTTTGTTGTAAAAATATCTTAAATTATTGCTAAAGTTTTTCATCAAAATGAAGAAGTGGCAGTATTTGGCACCATGTATTTAGCGACAAAATATAATAATAAAATAGTATTTCATCACCAAAACTATTAAGTAATAGATATTTCATGATGAACACTTTATTTCGTTGCCATATGGTATGTACTATTGATAAATTGCATTTCATTGTAAAATATTTTGTCACTAATTAATTATTTTGTTATAAAAATTTATTTTTATTATATGGCTTGCTTTAATCTTTCACTACATAACTTTGAAACTTGTGTCAGGTTTGCTGCATATGTCACATGCTCCTTAAATCCTTGTCATACACCTTCTCATTTCTTCCTCTCACCCTCTAACCAATAAGAATAAGTGAACTCAGGCCATCTTAGCTACTAAAACCTATGAATCTTATTCTCAATATACCAGTTTCTCTCACTACTACAAAACTGTAGCCCTTAATTCCTTTTGAAAAATCACAAATACATTATCTATGTATTCTTGCCCTCTAACCTAACTACATCATTGATCTCCTCCAAGATCCTAGAGCCAAGATGATTTAGCCATCTATCCACTTTTTGTAATCTTTAGATTAGTACTATCCTCTCCCTCGATCAATTCTAGCTATTAAATCTACTATTCTTTTTTATTAATACTCTGTCTTCTCTCCCAAATATCATGAAAATATACTTGCAAAATTTGGCCAGCGAAACCTAGAAAGACTCTTACACCTTGAATTCCCTCCAAACTCTAGCTGCATGCTTATCTTGTCCCCTTATATCTCCTCTATTTTCATGAAACCTTAACACTAAAACCTCCATCTGCAACAATTCAAGGAAGGAGGAAGATCCAAGGAGCTTCAGGTGCCAACCCCCCCTCCCTCTCTTTTCTTCTCTTCATTTTTTATTATGCATAAATCTTAGTTAGAATGAGACAAGAAATCTAGTATTTTCTCTCAAATTTTTTTTTAGCAATGTAGTGGGGTGTACCTTCAGATCCTTCTCCATTATTATCTAGTTTTTGTCAATAGCCTTGTCCACACTAGAAAGGGAGAAAGTTCACAGCAAGTTCTTTAGATGTAGTTGTGATGGCCCAACCCGAATAAAAATCCCAACCCACCAAAGCCCAAAAAAAAAAAAAAAGAAAGAAAAACAGGGGAGAAGACTCCCTTCGGGAGTCTTCTTCCTCCTCTCACCGGCTCCCAATCAGAGTCGGAAAAGAGCTCCCTCCGACTCTATTTAAAGAGGAGATCCCTCCTCTCTCCTTCCACCAAAGACCTGGGATCCAGTCGGCGGCAATCGTCGAAAAATCCTCACGGAGACCCGTCCCTGTGCCTGTCAAATTGCTCGCCGGAAAAGCCTCACCGGCGTCGGAGGTAAGCCTCCTCCCCTTCCTCTCTTCTCCTCCTTCCTTCCCGTGTCAGTATGCATGTTCACCGACGACCAGAGTCGTCGGATTTTCATGAAAAAGGGGTTCAATCTTCTTTTGATTTTTTTTTGGGTGCTGGTGGTCGTCGCCGGCCATCGATTTGGGCTCATTCGGACAGCGAGTCACCCCCCCTCCTACCGATGGCCGCCCCACGTCGGCTGCGCCGCCGGTCGAAACTCCAAGGAGGGGACTTGCTGGTCCCCTGTTTCGGCCAGGGAAGAGCCCGAAGAAGAAAGAAGAAGAAGAAGGAAAAGAAAAGAAAAAGAAAAGAAAAAGAAAGAAAAGAAAAGAAAAAGAAAAAGAAGGAAAAGAAAAGAAAAAAAGAAAAAAAAAAGAGAAAAAGAAGAAGAAAAATAATATAATAATAATATAATAATAATAAATAGGATTTTCTCCTCTCTCTTCCGTGAAGAAAAAAGAAAAAAAAAAGAAGAAAGAAGAAAGAAAAGAAGAAATAAAAATAAAATTAATTAATTAATAAATAATGATATAAATAATAAAATATGAGAAAGAGAGTTTCTCTCTCTTGCCTCTCTTTCTTCAGCCTGAACTAGTATTTTCTCTCTCTAGAATTGGACTTTCTCTCTCTACTTTCTCTCTCTAAAATTCTTTCTCTAGATTATTTCTCTCTCCTAAGATTTTTTAAAATTTTGAGAAGAATGATGATGAATTTAAATGATCCTTGTGATGGATTTTTGATCTGTGATCGTCGGACGGTACACCGACATTCACTTTGATCAGATCAGGTATTTTTAGATTTTATCTCTCATAATTTTATTAAATTATCTACATGATAATCTTAGCATGATTTGATCCGATCGATCGAATTTGTTGAATCATATCATCTGAGGAGTCCAAGATAAATTTTCTCTCTCTAAAATTTTCTCTCTCTAAAATATTCTCTCTCTTGATTGATTCTCTCTCTAAAAAGATTAGTGAATGAAAAAATTTCTTTTAATAGTCCTGATCTGATTCTAATGAAGAATCCTGATCCATGATTGTCAGACAGCGTACTGGCACCCATCTTGATCGGACCATGAATCTTTAGATTTGATCATCCCGATCTAGCCATGACTTGATTTGATCATGTTGATTTCACCAATCGAGATATTGGACCAATCGTAATGTTGGATTGTGTCACCTGATCAATTCGAATTGTACCTCACGAATTCTCTCTCCTCTGATTTTCTCTCTCTACTTGATTTTATGAAATCGATGAAGAAATCTCGGTCCTATCACTTCGAATCCGATTTGACCTGATAGTCAAACTTTGGATTGTTTAGGTCCTAATTAGATTTTGATTAGATAAAAATAGATGATCGGACCCAATCTAAACCGTTGAAATATGGTATTCGTATTCTTTCTAATTATTGAAATTGATTCTGTATAGGATTGTGGATGTTTGTCCATGGGATATCACAATATGATCTACGAACAGAATTTTTAGAAGAAAATTTATAAAATTATGTGGATTTATTGGAATGCGTTCGAGGTAAGTAATGTTTCATTTTTTTTAGATTTATCGATAAATTATAATATATTTTTTCTGACATGATTTGTGAAACGATGCATGAATTGGATGAATGGTATTTTGTTATAAAAATATCTTATTTGAAATGTTATGATGAAGCATGATTGAACATATTGATTTCATGATGCATTATATTGATTGATTTCGATACTATATGATTATATGTTTTATTATCGAAATTAGAATATGAAATATGATTTATGAAGAATTATGATATAAGAAACATTATGAATTGACAACCTGACTATGTAAAAGACCCTACCAATGGGGGCATATACGTTGGCAATTGATTTGTCCTGAGGATTTACATCGCCAGAGAGACCAGCGACAAACCGCCAGAGAGACTAGCGGTTCCGAAGGACTTTACTGTCAGATGATTCGCAGCTCACCGTAAGAAGATACGCGGTGTTATGACCCTGCCATAAGAAAAATATGGTCATAGCTCATGGTTGACGAATAGAATTTAAGAACGAAAGAAATTGAAATCTCGAAAGAAACTTGAATTTTCGAAAAAGAAATAAATTTGACATGAATTATGTTGCATAATTGAAATTGATTTCAAATTGATGAACTCTATATGCTTATTTTCTATAAAGGATTATTTACTTAAATACCTGATAAAATCTGTTGAAAAGTGATCATTGCTTACTGGACTGTCTAGCTCATTACCTTCTATTTTACTATTTTTACAGATGTTGAGGAATTAAGATGATACAAGATATGAATGGAAGAGTTATCAGAAGCAGAATTTTTATACTTTTATTTTCGGTTGAAAGTTTTATTGAATTTGATGTAAGGACTATGAATCATTGTTGAATTTATTGAGACATTCAAGAAAAAAATTGGGTCGTTATATTTTGGATTTAAATTATTGACTAATTATTCTGCTGTTATTTTAGGATAGTATGATAAGATGCCTTGCATGCTTATGGGAAGAGTTTTCTATGAGTATGCGGTGGTTGCCATGACCCTCGATTCACAATCTCAGATCGGGAACGTGACAGTAGTAGGGATTTTCCTCTTGTATTGACCATGCACCCCCTGCCACTCCCCCAAAAAGAGGAACCAAATGAAAAAAGGCTTTAGTATAACTATATGATAATAATATGATAATTTACCATAATATCATGATATGTCTATCATATCATTATATTTTATAATAGTTTATTATTTTATTATAATTAATAAAATATTAAGATAAAATAATTTTATAAAAGTTATCAAATGGCCGAGAATAAAGAAAATTGTAAGGCAAGTATACCCATTTAGGTTGTTACATTTTTTATCCTCGACAAAGTTCAAAAAAGAAGATATCAAGATAATAAGCATTATGGGGAATAACATATTTTTAAGTATTCGTGCTATCCTACTTTACTCTAATACCTATTTTACAATTGCAAGAAAAAAATGCATGTGTTTGGTCTTGGTTAAGAAAAAATAATTTTTAAAAAATTAAGTATTTCATAGAAATATTTAAAAAATATTTTTACATAAAAAATCAAAAATATGTATTTAGAAGAAGCTGCACAACCTAGCTTGTTTCATCTCCTCTTCAACTAGAAGTAGTATCAAATTGGTCCTCATCCTCTTGTAAAGTAAGACCTGGCTTTAAAAAATGAAGCTAATAGAAAATTATTTTTAAATTTTTAATGGATATGGCTAATTTTAGGATAAGCCTTTATTTGATTATCCAACGGAAGTGCTTTTATCTCTATCTAATAATTTATATAGTAGCAAGATCAAGTTGACAACATTATGGTTATAGGATGAATATATATCTACTCTTTTTAATACTTTAGTTAATGAAAGAATTTTTTGGTTATTTTCCTTGATTAGGTTCGGATAAAATAATTGGGAAGAATGAGGTGGGCAAGGTTATACCGCCTCTCTATTGTTTAACTGAATTACTAGGGTTTGAAAAATTTTTGGATGTCACACCACCTATCCATTTCTAACAGAAGATTAATCTACAAAATAGGGCTACAGCAGTGGTTGAACATCGCTGTCGTAGCCCAAAAATTACGGTCATAACCTATGGTAATAGTTAAATAATCGCTGCCATTATGGCCATCATCGTAGGTCTATGACAGCGGTGTTTGGGGATACAGTAACAGTTGTGTCAACCGCTATCATAGAAAGGTATGGCAGTGATTTTTGTAACTGCTGTTATAGCAACCGCTGCATAGAGGCTATGACAGCGGTGTTCAACCGCTATCGTATAATTATGACAACAATTGTCCAACCGCTGCCATAGATTCTACGACAATGATTGCCAAACCTCTGTCGTAGCCTTTCATCGATCAAAATGACTGATAGTTAATGGACGGTGGCCGGCTGACGGGAGGGGGTGGTCAGTGAGGGCCAGGCCTGTCGAGGTGGCGGTGGCGGTGGGCCCGCCCACCAAGGTAGCAGCCGCAGGGGGCGAGCCTGCCACGGCAACGAGGACGGCAGCCGCAGGGGGTGCCAGTGGCCTGCAGGCGAGCCCGTCAGAGCGGCTGTGGGGGGCGCCAACTGCTAGCGGGTGGGCCCGTGGGGGTGGGGGTGACGATGGCGGTAGGGGTCGCCAGCGACCGACGGGCAGCAAACGATGGCGGTGGGGCCCAAGTAGAGAGAGATCACAAAATGCTCAGGCCATGTTGTAGCTGGTTAAAAACCTAAGTCACTATATATAGATCATTCATTTCTTCTGCAACCAACGTGAGACTATCACAATCAATCATAGATTGGACCTATCGCAGCGGTTATAGATAACTGCTGCTGCAGATTAGCCTATGGCAGTGGTTATTGGTAATCACTACCGTAGGTCCAATCTATGGCAACGGTTGGTGATAATCGCTACCCTAGGTAGAGATATGGTAGTGGTTATACTTAACTACTACCATAAGTAAGATATGACAGTGGTTAGTAAACCGCTGCTATAAATCTATAACAGTGGTTATTATGCAACCGTTGCTATAGAGGTAGAATATAATTTTTTTTATTTCTTTTTGAATATGATATAATTTTAAAATTTAAAGTCCATCTTCATCATTCATTATCTAAATAATTATCGTTAAAGTATCGTCACAAAAGACATCTCGATCTGATAGCCCTAGATATATCGATCATTAAAATTTAATTTTGACGGTCACGAACAACCGCATGATGATCTGATAGATAGAGACCACCGATAGATTCAAAAACTTACAACGATGATCTCAGTGATATTTATATTATATTATCAAAATTTTACTTCAATCGAACATCATTATCATGATCAATTTAGTACCGGATGATTTGAACCGTTAAATAAAAAAGAGTAATGAAAAGGCTAAACGACGTCCGATTATAAGATAATTTTTTAGATAAATGATCTTTATTACTATTTTGATCATTTGTATGGTGATAATCATAAAATTCAAAATGTGCATATATGAACGATCTAAAACTATATGTTGCTTGCTACTCATTCTTAAATTTCTTAAGTAATTGTACTTGTACTTTTATAAGATGTGCTCAAATAGATTTTAACATATACGTACAGTCTAAATATTATGATCACCATCGTACAAATAATTAAAGTATTAACAAAGATCATTAATCCAAAAAATTATCTCAATCGAACGTCGATTGGCCTTGTGATCGTTCATTTTTTATTTAACGATCAAAATCATTCCGTACTAAATTGATCATACTAATATATCCGATTGAAGTAAAATTTTGATAGTGTGCTACAACTGTTATCAAGATCATCATCACAAATTTTTAATCTATCGTAGTCTCTATTTATCAGATCATCATGCGATTGTTCGTGATGTCAAATCAAATTTTAATGATCGACAAAGCTAGGACTATCAGATCGAGGTAATTTTTTGTGAGGATACTCTAACGATAATTATTTCGATAATGAACGATGAAGATGTGTTTGAAATTTGATTTCACTATTACATGTTCACGTAATCATCCAAAATTATCTTAAGAATTGACTAAATTTTTTTAAAACTTCAATTTGAGGGATAAAATGATATTTTTTTCACAAAATTATCATTGTAGCTATGTAGATCTCGAAAAGTTATATAAAATCAGAAAAAAAATTTGCTGAAATCCAACTTCGGATCAAAAGTTATATAATGATAAAGTTTTTACCTATGACAGTGGTTATCGTAACCACTACGATAGGTATAACCTACGATAGCGGTTACAGTAATCGTTGCTGTAGGTCCGACCTACGACAGTGATTATATATAACCATTGCTGTAGGATATACTTACTGTAGAGTGATTACAGTAACCCTGCCATAGGTTTTATGGCAGAGATTTTAAAACTGCTACCGTATAAGTGTTGCCATAGCTCTTTTTTGTAGTAGTGCTAAAAGATTGGGCTAAGTTATGGCCTTATTAGTAGTGGGTAAGGAAGAATAGATGCACCACAAATGTGTACTTCAAAGGATTGGTGGAGCATCGATCTTAGCTAGCATATCATACAAACTTGTGGGATAGAAGCTATAGAACCAAGGTGGAGTTTGTGTGTAATTAAACATAGGATAAATGAAGCCATGGTTAAATTTGACAAATGCCAACATAATGAAGTTATATTTTATGCAAAGATAATGATTTTGATTACGAGGGAACACACTTCAAGTAGCTTGTAATTCAATAAAAATCCTTTGGTACATGCACTAAAGGAGATCGTACAAATTAGTATTGTCTTTTTGCCACATATCCTAATGCATCAATGTTAAAGTAGAAATCAAAAAGTCAAAGTAGCACATAACTCTTACTAGTGGAGTCCATCCATTTTGTGACTATATATATATATATATATATATATATATATATATATATATATGCTAAGGATCATCCACAAGGCCATCTACTATATCCCTATCTTCTTCCTTGTCAAGCTATCATTCTCTTTCCATCAATCTATGAGATCTTTCTCCTCGAATCCATTTCTCCTCCTTTGAATCTTTTTCCTCAGCTATCATTCTCTCTCCATCAATCTGTGAGATCTTTCTCCTCGAATCATTTTTCCTCCTTTGAATCTTTTTCCTCATAAAGACACCTATCCCAAGTATGCATCACGTCGCCATAAGTTGTATACGGATGAACATCATATCTTGAAACATGTATATTTCTTTTTTTGAAGGTATATATGGGATCGTTACTAGGTATATCTCAAAGAAACTTAAAATATGTATCAGAAGTTATCGTGTGTACTATCTAGACAAGTACCATATACTAGTGACTATGATTTTTTAGAAACCATATATCAATTTGCCCGAATGCATATAAATTAGTCTAGATATATGTTTTAGGTTGTTGTTGAATTTATATCAAAGAAGTTTAGAGGATACATCAAAAACCATTATATGTATATCACCTGAATATTTACGGTGTACTAGTGGATACAATATTTTAGAAACAGTGTATCAATTTATTTGGATATATATATATATATCGATTTGTTTAGAGATACTTATTGGATCGCTATAAGGTATATGTGAAAGAAACTTAAAGTATGTATCAGAAATCTGTTAGTATATATCATCTAGATATGTATTTATATTGATAAATATAATATTCTATATATTGTATATCAATTTATTTGAAGGTATGTATGGATATCGAATAATTAATTTATTAAATATATATCATTTGGTCATATATTATATATTGATGAATATAATTCATAGCCATGGAGAAAAAGTGACTTCATTTGGAGGAGAAGACACTTGAAAAAAGAAAGATCTGACAAACAAATAAGGAGGGAAGAATGGTTTGACAAGGAAGAAAAGAAGGATATAGACAACATTTCATGCTTTTTTTTTTGAAGGTTACAAGACAAAGAAACTCTATTAATAGGAGGAGTTTATCCCCCTTTGATCCTTCTATTTCACAGTAAGATGAATACAAAAAGAGATATGGTGAAAAAGAAAGTTTCTTATAATCCACCACATAACCTTTTTTTTTTTGGTAGAATCCACCACGTAACTTTTGAAAGTACTAAATTTGAATTAGCATGCACAGGTATGGTAATAAAAAAATTCCGATACAGGTTGTATCTTTCACACGAGAGAAGGATTTACCTTCCTTCACACAAATCCTTTGTTGGAGCTCATTGTACATATGTCAAATCACACCCTGCACGGTCAAAGTGACCGGTAGGCGATCCAACGATGGATTCGCGCGAAGGAAGGTGGGTCCTTCTTTGGCGCGAAAGATACAACCCCTCTCCAGACGCCGCGGTTTTGTGTATCGCGATCCTTCATCGGTAAACGTGGTCCAACGTAGGACCAGATCCAGGACCCTTTCCGGAGGAAACTACCTCCTGCGTGCCGTGTCGGAGCCTCAGAAACCTCCGCCCGAAGTAACTGGCACTGTCGTCGTCTTCGATTCCACCGAGAAGACGAAGCGATTTGACCCCCGATTTATAAATCCCTCCTCCCGCTTCCATGGATCCGCCCGTCGATCTTGCCGACAAGAAGAAATCTGACGCCGGGCAGCCGCCGGACATCGCCACCCCTCCGCCTCCTCCCCCATCTTCCAACCAACCCCAATCCCAGCCGTCTGATCCTTCAGTGACGGCCCAGAAATCCGTCAGCTGGAGCAGCGATCTGGCCAGCGACAGCCCTCCTTCCGCCGCCGCCGCCGCCACCAAGATGCCGCCGGAATCCAATCCCTACGTCACTCCATCCCCCGCCCCCTCCTCCTCCACGAAGAGTACCCCAGCTTTCTTTTTCTTTCTTTCTTTAATTTAACTTGAATGTTAGTTTTGCTCATTTTTTATTCTGATTGATTGGCAAAGGCTGATTGGACAGTGAATTCAAAGTTTTAATCTGAAATTTAATGCTTAGATACGATGGAGACGGTGCGCAATGCGCTAGGGAGATGGGGGAAGAAGATGGGAGAAGCAGCGAAGAGGGCTGAGGATCTGTCAAAGAATACTTGGCAGCATTGTGAGTATGGATTTAGATGAATTATTCAATTGAAGTTCTTCTTCCTTTTCTTCTTCTACTACTACTATTTCTGCTATTACTTCTTGTTTATTAAATGATCTGTAATTCTTAGATCTGTTCATCTTAAGATACATATGGATGGTGTTTTTAGCTATGTTGTTTGTGGTTTTGATTAGGTGTAGGAGGGAGATCACGTTATGCTTTATTTGTCTAGTATGGATAAGTTGGATGCTGGTAGGAGTCAGCATAGATAGTTTGTAAGTTTTAAAGCTGTAAAAGAATTACGATCAATAAACATTTTGTTTTGTTAAAAATCTTTAAATAATTTGATTAAGCTTGATGCAGGATTGTGTTCAAACCTAGAGTGTTGACCTAGTCATTTTTTTTTTTGTCCCACAAACGTTTTATGGCCCTTCATCAAGACCAACCTTTTGCCTTCTTCTCACCTTTTTCAAAGTTTAGAAGGGCCTTGGAGTGGTCCTCTGTGGTTGAAAATTCTTAACCTATGTAACTAATAGGTGTGCTTCCTTACTTACCATCCTTCTAGTTCAAGGTCTAACAGAAGGACCCTCTATTACTGAAATTTTTCTTGGCTTGGAAAGTGGAACCAATTCTGAGGGTTGACATTTGCTTCTCGGTGACAGAAATTGTCAACATGGCTCTTGGCTTGGTATCTATAACAATGTCCTAGTAATACAAGGTATGTTGTTTAAGGTGTGTCAAGGTGAGGTTTAGTCTTTACTCCACCGCCTCCCCCCCTTTTTTCGCTCTTTGGGTTGGTTATGATGGTTGGTTTAATAGTAAATTATCACTTAAGTTCTCTAATATGATCGACAGGAAGAAAAGTTGAGGGGATCCAAAGTTGAACTTCCTCTAATTTCACACGTATGATTTCTTGGAGTTGTGACAGATTATGAAACATATGACAAGGCTAGTTTTCTAGAGCTTGGATAGATGGTTGGTCTGAGGGAAGTGTAGATCATCATTGTTTTTTCTGTTCCCTTCCTTTTGATAGCTGAAAATGGGTGAGATGAGCAATTAAACTTCTCAACAATAACTGTTCAAACTAGATCATAGAAAAGGTTTATGATGAGGTGAATAAAGGAGGATCTATGGATGGATGGATGACGAGCTTGCCACAATCATAATAGGAGCAAGAATCACCTTCTTCATATGCTGCTTTAACTCAAAACAGTAATAACTATAGGGCATTTGTCCATAATTTATATTCTAAAAATAATAACTATGCGGCATTTTTCCCAATTGTAGAAAGTAACACAAGACTCTCTATTCATACTCTAAAGTCATTGAGAGATTTCATAATGATTGTGCAGAAATTTATGGAAAAAATTTGTGACGTGTTGTGATAAATTTTTTCTTCTGTACTTGGCTTAGAAGTAGACCACAAACTCAAACTTTAGGGCAAGAAAGTAAACAAACACCAACTCCAAAAATGCTAATATATGATAGAGCTCATGCATGTTATATGGTATATAATTTGAAAAGAGCCCGCGTTTGTTTGATTGATCATTCTAACTAGAAAAATCTGTATATGACAAATCAAGTTTATCTTTTTTTAATCTATTTATGTTTCTTATTCTATCTTTTATATTCTCCTTTACCCAGTGAAAACAGGACCTAGTTTTGCTGATGCTGCCATGGGAGGATTGCTCAAGGAACCAAAGTCATAGCAGAAGGTGGTTATGAAAAGATATTTCGTCAAACTTTTGACAGTTCCAGAAGAACAACTTAAGAAGTCTTATGCATGCTATCTTTCAACATCTGCTGGCCCAGTCATGGGAATTTTATATCTCTCTACTGCTAAGCTTGCATTTTGTAGTGACAATCCTCTTTCCTACAAGGTTGGAGACCAAACTGAATGGAGCTATTACAAGGTAACTCTGCCCATGCTTGTTCGATTCTCCCTTGATCATAATCCGAGAACATATTGAATGAAATAAAATTTGTTGCTTGACCTGCTCCCATTTTTTTGGTCCACCAATAAAAGTCCCAGCAAAATTGAAATTTACCATTTGCAGTACTTCATTTTGGATGTGACTGTCCAGAAAACAAATGGATTTAGATGAAATGAACATTATATTTTATCTTTTTCTGCTAGCAGCCTTTGTAGTTATTTTGAAATCTAACCCTTGATATATGTTAGATTACTTTTTTAGTAATATGTTTTTTAATTTTCATCCCTCAAGTACTAATTTTCTGTTTCAGTTCATTTTGATTTTGCACTGGCTGTAACCATTGAATTCTTAAGCTTTAAACCAGGGGAAATATGCCCTTGCCTATATTCAAAATTTTGATCAATAACTGGAGGAATAATGAAGCTGCCTTTTGCAGTAGATGTGGTTTTATGAGTCCTTACATCGAAGTATGCTGATACACACAGAAATGCATCTTTAAAATCCTTCTATTGGGATCTGTATGATATGATATGATGAGATACATCTCCACTTGCTGAATTTTCATAATCAACTAAAAAAGTTTTACATACCAAGTGATGGTCAAGCGACTCATGTTTTGTGTTAGTTGTTTGATGAGTTCAGAACAAAGTAAACATTTCTAATGGAAATTTGGAATGAATCTAAAACTAGCCAGAGTTTCCAGGCTCATCAGTTTTTTTGTTGGTTTGCTTGTATCAAACCATTATAATCTTATCTTTGGGTTATTTTTTTCCCTTTCATTGTAATGGATAGCTTACTTGTGGGTGACCAAAGTAGTTCAGAAGCATTTTTTGCAAGACTTAGTAGAGTGTTGTAAGTTCTAAGATACTTCGGAAGTAGAGAAATGTTAAATCTTAAAAAATTTCAAGAAGAAAATTTCAACTGTGGTCTTAGTGGCTAAATTTGTATGACTATTCCTAGCTTCACAAAATCCTCAAATTTAGGATATTATTTTGTCAAAGAAATAAAGATTGATTGATACATTTTATTTATTTTGCAGAGAAGCTGGAAATAGTGAATTCATTATGTTTCAACATGTGTAAAGTGAAATCTTGATATATTCAATTAAATCCATAAATTATTACAACAACTGGTTGCCCATTGTCCTAAAATAGGGTTTTTTGGATTCAAATATAGGACCTATATTTGGATAAAATCAAATTGAATCTGGTAATGGTTACATAATATTGGTAATGATTCTCTTTATTAAGGCATTGGGGATTTATATTCCATTAAAAATATCTTTTAATACTTGATATACTAGTAAATATGTTGGATTATATAGCTATATCTAGCCATTGTTTTAATATTTTCATGATTTATACTTGTAGTGATGCCTTAGTCAATAGACTGAGTATTTCAATAACTGATACACCATAGGCACCAGATAAATTCTTTTTTCTTTGTTGTAATTGTAATTTTCATTTTCTGGTTTTTTGTCATTCTTATATAAACTTGAAGAATACTTGATTAGTTCCATACTGAAAATTGGAAATACAACTGAATAGTTGAACTGCCAAAACTTCTGAAACATTTTGTTTGGCCTTGGACTAAAACAGAAACCAAGACCTTATTTGAATGTTGAAGCATTGGTTTGTGCAAGGCCTACTTGTTTTTTGGTTTCCTACTGTGATATTTGATGCATCCCTATAACTTAAGATAATTGTCTAGCTAAGGGGTTTGGTGCATATTCTTTGAAATTTAATTTGGAGACTTAATGATGCATGTAGTCAAAGCATACATTATCATAACCTATGTTATGTGGACCCTGTATTTAGTGTTTTTGAAATTGTCAGCACTTTTTGGACACTTGGGCATGATAGGATATGACACAACTGGACTTTCCACTTGGAAGTCCCTATTGGCATCCACAAAAGGTGCTGATACTTTGATTTTTTATTTTTCTGGAGTGTCATGTAGGTGTCTATTTTCAAAGGCTACAGACAGTTCTATTATGCCTTTTATAAAAAGAATATCATAATTATCTATTAATGTAAATATCATAAATTCTTAGAAATATTAAATAATCTTAGATATACTAAAGGCTAAAGGAATAACTTATACAACTTGAATGCGTATGGTTCAATTCTTTTATTTGTTTGACAACATATGTTTCTCTTTGCTTCCCTTTCTTACTTACTTGAATAAGCATGAAAACAGTGGCTTGTGCGAAAATAATATGTGTCATTTCCTTGTGGAGGCTGGTATTTCCCACACTTGAGGACACTTGGCACCCATGCCAAGCATCTAGGTAACATTGATCAAACAAAGTATTTGAGTCAGAGGATGTGCAGATTAGTGGAAGCATGGACCATACTATGCCATGTAGGAAAAGAAAAGCACTTTTGGCTTGGAATGATATTGATCTATGTCAACCAGCACTGGTTGATGTGGGCCAAAATGTGAGATAAGAGTGGATGCTTCCCATATCCATACCACCTCAATGCTTGGTAATAGCGTTTGTTGGCAAAGGCTCCCATTTGAAACCATGAACAGAAGCCTTATTTTTCCTATGAATGTATTTATGACTTTTTTTGCAACTCTTTTAATGAGAGTTGAAAATCTTGTGAATTTGAGTTTTTCAAAACTTGCACATGGAATTTTTTTCGATCTTCACCTCTTTAACATGCAATTCCACTCAAATTCAACTTTTCCTTTTACCACCTTAATTTGAATTATTTAAGATTATGTTATCTCAATCAGGTTTTATTGTATAATCATTTGTCAATGCAACATCTAACATCCTTTGGTATGTTTATTTCTAACTCTAATAAGCATAGAAGTTTCATCTTTAGTTACTTGAAGCAAGAGCAAATGCGAGAATGGCTACTATTGAGAGGAATGGAAGATAATGCCTATACATCCCCTACCCCTTTATGACACCTCTCTATGCCTCCACCCTACCCCCATTGAGAGATAGAGAGAGATTATGCCTATACATCCCCTACCCCCAGAGCAAATGCGAGAATATCTACTATAATGGAAGATGATGCCTATACATCCCCTACCCCTTTGTGACACCTCTCTATGCCTCCACCCTACCCTCATTGAGAGATAGAGAGAGATTATGCTTATGCCCTCTTTTCCTTAATCCACTTGTCCCTTATATTTTTTTCTGGTGTTAGTGCTTATGCTTCTAATCTCATGAGTTGGATGGTTATTAGCTATTGATAAATAAGGCGGCTAAACCAAGCTTGTGGTGGGGGAAGTAGTATGCAAGCAAGGATCATAGAACTTGTGGGTTGGGTTGGTAAAGTTGGCATCATACCATTTCGACCAAAAATTGATACCTAGGATAGGTGTAGGAAACCGATCATTTCTGGACCAAGATGTCCCATCTGTCCTAGTTGAAACCATTTGAGTTTGGCTGGTACTTAGGCGCGACCCAACTGAGTTGCTTGGTTTTCAATGAAAAGAGAGAGTTATGAGGGCCTAGATGTGGTGTGCTGGTCGGTACCGGTGCATACCAACTGTACCGTACCATACGATGGTGGTGCCAAACAATATGCAGTATAGGAGGCATACTAAGTGTTAGCATGCCAATTTGGCCGCCATACCGAGCATATTGACATAGTCATAGGTACTAGTATGGGGTTCAATACAAGACAGCGAACCTTAGTGAGGGCAAGTGCATTCTAGCATTTCTTATTCTTTTACTCATAGGTGTGTGGTCTACAAGCGAAAATAGAGAGCAAGAGAGCGAAAAGGAGAAATAGAGAGATGAAGGGAAAGGAGGAGTGTAAGAAGGGCAAAGTTAGGATCCTCCCCTATGAACCATCTTCCAATGTCGGAAATCTTGCTCATTCAGTAAGTCGCCACTCTTTTTTCTTTTTTCACCTCTAATTTAGCTGAAAAAATTAAAATCTATGTGTAGGGAAAGTCATGCCAAAATATATCACAAATGCAATACTTTCCTACAAGTTCTAGGACTTGGGATGAATTGATATGTCAAAAGTATATCAAGGATTGTAATATTGTTAGGATGCAATTCTATCCCAAGGGCTGGGATGCTACCATTGAGGTACTATATTGTTCCAATAAAATATTGGTGTAGGGCTTGGTACAGGTATTTTAGACCCTGTGTGCAAGTGGATATCAAATGCTTGAGATCAATGCTTGTGATAGACAGCTCCATCCCACAGGATTTAAAACCTTAGTTTGATCCTTATCTTCTTTTTTGTTAGATTTGATTTTTAGACTCGACTAGATCAGATAGTTCAACTAATAGATCAAAAGAATTGATTTCGGTATGCTTCAAACCTAATCATATGTAAGCCTCTTATTGACAAAATATAAGTGCCCTATGATTTGGCCTAGTTAACCACTAGAACATCCTTTAGGTTTTTAGATAAACAGCGACATGAAGTATTTTGTTACCATACTCAAATTCCATATAATAAATTTGGACAAATCTATACTACAAGTCCATATCAAACCAGATTGTCGAGATTGACTAATAGTTGACTTGTCTTAGATTGAAGTATACAAGGCAAGTTGCATGATTAGGAGAAGGTTTAACGGCATTGATAAGAGAGGGAAAGAGGGTGCAGGGCAGAGGTGATGGTAGCTTAAGAGGTGGGTATTTTGATAGTAGCAGAGGTGGAGGCTTGCCAAAGGACACATTAACTAGGAGAAAGATGGAGATGGCAATGTTGGAATCACAGAGAGAAGGTGGGTAGTAGTTAATTGGAAGCACAAGGGGTAGTGGAGAAAGTGAGGAGGCAGTGATGATGGCAAAAGAAGGGGGGGGATAGTAGTGATGGAGAAGGTTTGCTGGATAGCATATCCAGGATAGAGAGAGGGAGAGAGAGAAGGGTACGAGGTGTTTCATTGTGGAAGAGAGCAAGATTATAGATGGGAAAAGTCGGAGAGTCTATGTATTAGAGTCTATGTATTAATGTGGAACAATTTGATTGTTTGATCAAATGATCCACTCATCTAATGCTTTTAAATGAGAGTCATAAGTAAAAAGAGTCCCAGGATTTTCTTACTTCTCTATTGTAATCATACACCTATTCAGATTTTTTTAAAAAAATGGATAATTTATGTTGCAACCAGCTGTTAGCCGGTTCCACACTACTTTCAATCTATACCCTCCACCAAAGGACATGAAATTTCAGTTTTTTTTATGAAAAATAACAAAAGGTACGGTAGTAAAACTCTAATATGAAACTAATGCTATTTGTTTCTTCCTTTTCATGTTCCAAAGGAAGTTATTGTCAGATGTTGCTATGCCTCTTGCTTAGTCAGAGGCTCAGAGCACTTTCTTATCATACCTCTTGCTCGAAAACCTGCACCTTTTGCAAGTGCAATAGGATTTCCAATGCTTCCAAGTTGATGCTATTTAAGGCCAAAACATGAAAACAATGGATATGACCTATAGAACTTTCTGTCAAGTTTCAGCCAATGTTTCAAGACCCAATCAATTCAACTCCCTGGACCTATTACCTATGAGCATACACAGGCTTTGCGAAATCTCAAACCCAGATTTTTTTTTAAAAAACCTGGACGACTTTTTGATTTCGGCTTCTCCCTGCTCAGTTCAACCAAGTATCTGACATGTCCATGTGGCTCGGAGACACTCAAGGACAATAGAGGGGCCATGGGGGATGGGATAGGGTTTGGTATATTTGACCTGTTTGTGTGGCTAGGAGGTTCTCAAGGATGTTTAGAGGGGCCAAGGGAGATGGGGCAGGTGTTGACATTGAGGTCGTCATCAAAGTGGCATTGGGAGCAGAGGGTCTTGGAGGTGAGGGTGATGGTGCTAATGATGAGTTTGAGGAGCATGAAAAGGATGGCATGGGAGAACTCATTATAGACAAAGGACCACATCAACAGTGCCAGTTTTTCGTTGCTGCTTTATTTGTTCTTTACATCAATGGTGCAATTGGAGGGAAAGGAAGGATTTAGAGAAACGAAGAAGAGACGAAGAGTTTGGGTGTGAGGTTAATTATTGGAGGGGTCTAAGTAACTTTAACTAATGGCGATGGGGAAGGGGGGGGGGGTGGGTGCATATGTAGGAGCATGTGGTTCACATAGGGATGACTGCCAAAAAGGAATGGTATGGGTCGTGTACGACTACGAGAATGAGATCTTTGTTTAGTATGTCATGCACGCACAACACCCACCCCCACCTGCAACTGCACCTGCACATGCGCATATATATATATATATATATATATATTATATATATATATTGTAACTATTTTGGTGATAGCTTTTGTTTAGTGTTTGACACATGATTTACATACACCCAGCACTGCCCTCTGTGTGTAACTAAGGTAGCCACAGGAACTGGTATAAATATTACACATTCAATGGTATTATTATATATATTTCATATTTTCCATATTTTCCTAAATATTTTTAAATTTTTTAATATTTGTTTAATTTATTTATTCATGTCTGATGCCACAATCTAATGGGTCGACCTCAATCAACTTTTAGCCGGTGACTTGAACACTAAAATAGGATGATGTCTAGGCCAGGTTTCGAAACATTGGTTTCAGCTCGGTAATTTTTTTTCTGTTACTTGAAGGAAAAAGAATCTAAGTCAAAAGCTCTAATAATCATGATAGTGTGCCATCTTACTCGACTCAAATCTCTTGTGATGCCTAAGCTCCAGATTATATTGAAACTAGAAAGCGAAAGAGAACTTGAATTCACAGAGATCTATGTTGCTTGGACAGTACCTCTTCATTAAAAATTGGGGCAAGGTGCTAATTTTCACTGTCCTAGATTCTCTGCTCAAAATTAGGATTCAATGACATGTCTATTAATTTTGATATGTATTTGTTCACTCATATGTGAAAAAATTGAATGATGGTTTATGTTTTTATAACATTATAATGTTCAAGGCTAACTGCTTATATTTAACTGTGAAAGAAAAATCTTGTTAGTTATGCCGTTAACACATAAAAGATATAAATGCAGCCATCAAACTATAAATTCACAGACCTCATAAAAATCTCCTTCTTACCGTTGAGATCTGGCACGTAGGATTTTATGTTTCTCTTTTTTCTAATGTTTTAGCTTCCTTACAAAGATGAGAGGAAAAAAAAATCTTGCATGACTTAATACCTGTTGGATGAATAGGATCAATGGATGTTTGATATTAATATTGTAGCAAGATAAATTATCTATGTAACATAGCTAGATTTGATTAATGTTTGGGCTATAACATTGCTTTCTAAGTTTATTTTGACAGAACAGTGTAAGAACATATTCATGCATTTCCTTCTTCCCTCCAGTACTCTCTTCTCCTTTTTTACTTGGTTTATTCTTTAGCATTGTTCAGAGTTCTGCTATTAACACCAGATAAACCTTAATTGATGTTTATATAGCACTCATGGTGATTTCCATGGCTAACTATGTAGAGAACCTAGCTAGATTTCGGAGTAAGCAATAAAATGCATGGTTCTCGTTTGTTTGCTAAATTATAATAACAACTCATATCTCAATGCCTTTTTCTATCAATAAATAAGCTTGGGGATAGGGTTATTTGGGGGCTATCCCCTGTTGTGTAGCCTATTGCCTACAGGCCCTTTCTATGCCCCCCTTCCTCCCCCCCCCCCCCTGCACCCCCTGACCCCCAACCCCTCTACAACCAAAAAAAAAGATAAATAAAGTTGCCAAGGATTTTGTTCCCTACAATATAATGCAATTCCCCAAATATTACTATGTCTTTTTGATGAGCTATTTGATTCTGAATGTAAGTTCTCTTTTTGTTTGATTAGTTGATTTTTGCACCCAGTTCTTGATCTTTTACAAGTATGATGATTCTGCTATTCATATATCTTTTTCTTTGCTGTGGTGTGACGAAGGGAAAAATGCCTAGTTGTGTACTTTCTAATATCTTCTCATTGGAATATAAACAGGTGGTAATTCCTTTGCATCAACTAAGAGCGGCTAATCCTTCAGTGAGCAAAGTGAATTCCGCAGAAAAATACATTCAGGTCATCTCCATTGACAGTCATGAATTTTGGTTCATGGGTTTTGTAAACTACGATGGTGCTGCAAAGAGTTTGCAGGAAGCTTTGCAGGCTGTGCATAACTTGCAACCTTAAAGATGGGCCAGATGGCTGTAGGATTTGGATTTGCATGCCAGCTCTTCCCCAAGGAACCGATTGAGTGATAGATTCTGGGTTGTATTAACAAACAGAACATCTCTTCTGCTTATATGATGAACTTTTCTGTATCTTATACCCATTGAGGCAGTGATTTCAGGTATTCATTTTGAATCTTAATTAGGTGATGTTATTGTTTGATCACAGGTGAACAGGCAAACAGTTATTTGTCTTGGTTAAACAGCCACTTGTGGTTCTCTGAAGTACTTCCTAGAGGCAGCATGTTGAGGGCTTATCTAGTTCTAAGGGTTACTGTTACCATTGCAAAATGCTTAGGGATGACTTACAGTTTGAGTTGGATTAATGAAACCCACCCCCGATTTATCTTTTAGGCTATTCCTGAATGGCGGTAAATGGATGTTTCTTTCTTTTTTCCTTTTTCTGTTTTATTTTTGTGTGGTAATGGGGGTTGATGGTTCTTGCTAGTCGGTAACATATCAATTGCTGAGTTTGCTTTCCGCTGCAGCCTCCGTACCATGCCTGTATATCTGGATAAATAAAATTCATGAAAAAGGAATGTACTAACCTTTGTTGGCTATTGACATTTGTCAACTGTTTCAGACCTGCTGGTATGGGTCTCATCGTCCCAAAGAAGGATGGTTATGGGTTTTGCCCAGAGGTTTGCAGTGGTGGTTTATGTTTACCTTCTCAGTGCATTTCTACAAGCCACGGACTGAACTAATCACCAACAAGGAGTCACTCGTCATTGGTAAGTTTGTTATTCTCATGTAAAGGTTTTGCAGAGACTTTTGAGGTTGTTGGACTTCCTGAGGAGTTGGTTATTTTAGCAGGAGAAGCTATGCTACCCACAGTTTCAAAGCAGGTAATCAACCAGTAGACTGGTTGGAAAAGGGGCTGAAAGCATCACAACATCATTTGGGTGGTGTTTAGTTATGATTGGAATCAAAATCGGAACCAAAATTGAAATGGATTAGAATAGCAATCAGAATAGTCATATACCTCAAAATATTTGGTTGATGATCAGAATTGAAATTGGAATGGAGATTTGAATCGCTAAGAAAAGTTGTGATTAGATTTTAAAGAGACTAGCTTAGAACCTCATGCGATGTACGGTATGTAATTATTTTTTTTGAAATAATATTTTTATAAATTAAAAATCCAACATAATATATGAGACATCGTGGATGATATTAAATATTATAAATAGAAATATAAAGTCAGATTATTTAAATAACATGATAGTAAAAAATAACATAATCATTTTTGCCTTTTACTGATAGAGAAATATTTTTTGAATCAATATTTTTAGTATCAGTTGTTTCAAAATTTTCATCATTAAGCAAAGCACAACCACTTATTTATATCCCATGCACATCTCTTTTCTTCCTAATCGTATCAATACTAAGAATTTCATCATCATCTACTTAATTTATAAAAAAAAATAATTATCAATTATTAGAATAAAATATATAAATATAATATTTATATGTAAAAAATAAAAATATATCATCCATAATGGATTATCCTCAATTTATCTTATCTTCTACTTCGTTGCATGCATCATTCGAAATTATTTTAGAAAAATAATAGAACCATCATCTTTCTGCACAAAGAAAAATACATGGCTTGATATCATCAAATAATTTATTGGATGAATAAAATATAAAATATATATTATATACTTTATACATGCATAATTCTTTAGCTAATTTGTCAATTAATCGTTGAGCAACTTTATTGAAAGGAACAAATAATGCAAATCTAGTATAATCTCTACATGAAATTGTAATCGATATCTAAAGAACAGAAAGGAATAGAATCAAATTAAAATTTATTATAACTAACAAATGAAAAATTGTAATGGATATGAGTAAGAGATATGATATTAAAATATTTTATATATAAATTTTTATTTTTTTAATGATCTAAAGTATATATTTATCTTTTATCAGTAAATTCTAAGTATCAAATATGAAACAAATCTTGACATTAAAAATTTAAGTTCTATATTACATGAATCACATCAGAATCCAATATCAATATATCTTTTTTTTTTAGATAAATTTGACAAGCTTAATAGCACCATCCATATCTTGTTTCGATATCGTTAATTAAAGTTTCACAATTAAAGATAGTCTCTTATAAATGAAATAGTATAATATTTAATTATAATTATATATCTTCAAATATAAATATCAAATTTAAAAAATTTATGAGATATTGGAATAAAATTTTAGTATTGCATAGTTTCAATCACTTGTTCACGACAATCCTACTCAATAGATTTATCTCTTGAATTGTCATCCTTCTAATAGATAATAGATTAGCAAAAGAAGTTTGTGATTGGTTTTGGGATATAATCTCTTGAACATCATTTATACATGATATTTTTTACTGAAAAATTAGTAAATTTAGTTAGTAATTTATCCTATGTAAAGTAATTTAACAGTAAGATAATGAATAAACAAACGATACCTATGATTAAAACTTTCTACTTTAGGTATATCCAAGTTGATATAAATTTTTATTGCACAAGTAGAGGAAAGATAATGCTCACTTATAATATAAATATCCAATTAAGAATAAAAATTTTAATATCAAAAAGAAAATTAAAAATATTTTTTGAATACCTCGAAATGTTTTAACCATTGTTGATGTTATATAACCCCGTGCCATGCACGGGATGCAATTTTTTTTGAAAAAATCTTTTATTTTATTAATTTATTAATATCTATTTATATATATTTTAAAAATAATTAAAATAATAAAAAATATATTCTATATATTGTATAATTATAAGTTATTTATAAATTATTTTATTTTTTAAATTTAAGATTCTCCATGGGCCTCTTGCCATCTAGCTCCTTCTAAAACTCTCCCCTCTTTCCTATATTATCATTCATTCTTCTCACTTTGTTGCAAGGAGGAAATAATAATTGTTATTTTTATTATTATATATAACCACTAAAAAGTCAAATAGTAAATTATTTACATTCATATATCATAATAATCATAATTTAAATTATGTCTCAGATATCGTCTATAGGATATTACTGATTAGAAGGATGTTGGTAACCTGCTATTTAGCCAGGGTAGGAGATAGAGATGGAGTGGAGAGCGAGTTAGGGATGGGAAGCATGACGGAAAATGGGTGGATATATCGACGCATGGCGAGCTTCCACATGTGTCATGAGTTATATAAAGACTCGGAGTGGATGGATATCCTTGGGTCTTGCTGTCGTCGCTCCGCTGGATGGATAGTGATCGACGGTGCTATCCCAGCTTTTTCACACATTGAATCCCTTCTTTCACCTTCTCAATGCATAGAAGAAGACAATTTAAATTCTCGAGTTTATTTTTCTTGCACTCAGTCCATCTGGCAAATATTCAATTAGATCAATATCTATGATCACTCGAGAAGGTCACTATGCATTTGTAAGTTGTAACCTTGGAAAACTAAAGGATAATCATGCCATTCGCCACTTGCATAATATCAACTAAGCCCCTCTCACTATGGTTCTTATAGATGTTGATGTATCTATAGCTCGCTAACCCAGCACCTCCTCAAGGAAACAGCAAACATAGGAAATTAGATTCACTTGTCAAATGCACCAAATCTCATAATTTATACAACCATGATATGAGATATATCTGATCTTCTCAATGTTCATTGCCTCTCTATTGCTTAGCAAAATATCACACTCCTTTCATGCCTGAAAAAATTTATAGATCTGTCTGCCACCATAAAAAAAAGATGACTAAGAGGAGAAAAAAAACTCTAAGTTAAGAAAACTTGAAAAAGGGCTCACCACATTGGTTGTAAATAATGAATATCTTTCATGCCTACTTCAGCATAATGTTTCAGTAAAAATCTATGGAACTCAACCATCATCTCCTGCTTCACTAATCTCTAGATCTTTCATTAAAGAATACAAAATTATCATTATTGTATAATTAACATGTTATCTTATTTTTCTATCATCATCCTTGCGAAAGAAAGCATGTTACTTCCGTCTCTTCGTCCCCCCAAAATTCACATCCAAATCCTCCCAGAATAGCTGAGCTACCCTCTTCTTCGTCCACACCACCAACTCATCACAGAGGAGGCAACAACATCATCGGAGGAGAGGAGGGGTTGGGGGTCGGAAGGGAAGCAATCGCCACCACTGTCATCACAGAACTCCGGAGTCAGGTCTGCAATGGGACTCGAGATGCCCCCCTTACACGCAAAACCTTAGAAACCCCTTCGATCATTGAAGGTGCTTCCACGGCCCTTGCAAGGACTGTGTGTGAGGCGTCTCGACCGCCACCCGGACCATCTCCTTTGACCCCAACTTCCTGCTCTCCTCCCCTGCCACTGCCTCTGCCATCCCCTGCCTCTCGGACCCCTCCGCCTCCCCTCCTCCCTTGGCCTCTCCATGCGAGCTTCCGCGAGCTTCCACGAGTGCTGCGACATAGAAAGGGAGGTGACAACTTGGGTGTGACTCCTGCTCCCACCGCCGTCCTCCTCCTCCTGCTCTCTCCTGCCAACCACGGCAATAATCCATCCTGCTGATCCTTTATGTCAGGGTTCTGCATGGGGATCACGTCCACGTCCTCCATCGCCATCATAGATGCTGCGACGGCCCGATCCCTCTGCTATCGTCACTGTTGGGTGGATGTCTGGCCAAAACACCACCTTTCAAGGTCTTTCCAGTACCACGCGATGCAGCAGGAAGAAAGAAGAAACAAAACAAAAGGAAAAACAATCAAAATACGTGGATCAGCCACAAAAGGGCTCGCCTCCACGGGCATGCAAACTTCACTATAAAAAAAATTTTACAAGAGGAGACCTCACCCTCAACCCTTGTACACCCAATTCTCTCTCACATAAAGTTCCCCTCACAAAAGCTCTCTCTCTCTTGGAGACCCCCTGAACCCCTGAAGAGCCTGGCGACCGCTGTCCAGGAGCCTCCTGCTCCTTCTCTCACAGCGCCTCACGCCTCTCTCTCTCTTCTCGGTTCGTACGGCGGCGAGAAACCGAACCCCCCTTCTCTGTTTCACGATCAGGCCTTTTAGGCTTAAACGAGACTTAAAACATGATTAGAGAAGGATTAGGAGTCCTAAACAAAGCCAAAAACCCCCTGGACCGTCGGATCAAAACCGGGAGCCCCTGGGCCGTCAGATCGTGCTCCGATCCACGAAATAGTGCCGTGGACCGCGAGAAATGCGTGGGAAATGCCCACGCGGTCCACAGACCGCGCCGTGGACCACCCGGTCCACGGTGGACCGGGGCAAGGGGCCAGCAGGCCTGGGTCGCGCGTCCCGCGCGGGCCTGGGCCTGGGTCGCGCGTCCCGCGCGGGCCTGGGTCCCGCATCCCGCGCGGGCCTGGGTCCCCGTCCCGCGCGCCGCCGCCTGCGGCCGCGCCGCTGCCGCCCGCCGGCGGTCCTCCGCCGCCTCGATTCTCGTGCCGACTTCAAAAGCTTGTATCTCCTCCATCCGAGCTCCGATTCAGGTGATCTTGATCTCGTTGGACTCCGTTTTTCGCCGCGAAACTCGCTGTGGGCTCAATGTGGGCTGAATCTCGAGGCGTCAAATCCTAACAATCTCCACCTCGACTCGATATTCGGCCTCCTCCAAACTCCGAGAGCTTCTGGATCTCCTCGCCCCCATGCCCTGGGGCAATCGCCTGCTGATCATGGATGGACAAACATGGGAGTCGAGCCAGGCTGCTCGATCCCATCTCCGTCGTATGCTGTGCTCCTCCTGACCTGAGACCTGCTCGGGGCATCATCCTGCGGCAATAGGAATCTTACCTTGCGACGTCGCCTCTCGTCCTCCCGAGTCTCTTGTCTCGTGCCCGATCCGCCTCCTGGAGCTCCACCTCGCTCTGGGCTCCGTCTGGCTCCCGATGCTCCACCTCGCACTGGACTCCCTGCCAGGTAATAATGTCCTCTGCTCCCCTTCTTCCCCTCCAGCACAATCCTATCGCCGCGTAGCACCCTCAGGATTCCTCCACCAGCTACCGTCCTGTAGTCTCTCGAATCCAGTCTACTAAGTGAGATAAGATTCCGCCTGAAATCGGGTATGTATCGGACCTCCCCCAATCTCCTCACTGCACCGTCATGTGTCCTCCAGCTGACCGTCCCAATGCCTCTGATCGCACAGCTCGATCCATCCGGCAGATATACAGTGCTCTCACTGTTCTCCAGGGAATCAAACCGCTCCTCTCTGCAACACACATGATAGGGGCATGCAGAATCTAATATCCACTGCTGGGAAGAAATAGATACCTCGTCAGATATCTCCAGGATATCTCCATCTGAATCACTGCCGGTCGTCGCGACAGCAGCCACCGTCCGATTTTTCAGTTGAGGGCAATCTCTGGCTAGATGCCCCAACTCCTCACACCGGTAACACCTGGTTTTGCTCAAGTCCCTCCTGGACTTAGACCGCCCTCGATGCGATCTCCTGTCGCTCCGTCTACCGCCTCCTGCACCTCAAGAAGTCATCAAAGCTGAGCTATCGACATCTGAGCTCGAAGCTGGGTTCTCCCTCCTGAGAACCTCGTTCTGGAGTATCGCCGCGGTGACCTCGTCCATCTTGATAGTGCTCTTCCCCACTAGAAGAGCAGTCACCAAGGACTCGTACGAAGAGGGAAGCGACGCCAGCAAAACCAGCGCCTTGGTCTTCTCCTCAACATTCTCGCCAACGCTGAGAAGGTCGGTGAGGATCTTCTGGAAGTGGCTCAGATGCTCCTGCACGCTCTGTCCCTCAGTCATTCGCAGTTGGTAAAACTGCCTCCAGAGGAAAAGAGTGTTGGTGAGAGACTTCGCCATGTACAACTCCTCGAGCTTCGACCACAGCACCGTCGGGGAAGTCTCGCTCAGCACATAGATCACCACCTCATCCGCCAGGTACATGCGGATGGTACTCACCGCCTGCATCTGTAGCCGTTTCCAATCCCGCACCTCCATGATGGTCGGCTTCTCATCGTACAAGAGAGCTTCGATCAACCCCTGTTGGATGAGTACGTCCTTCACCCTTGCCTGCCACAAGGAGAAATTGCTCTTACCATCAAACTGGTTGATCTCCATCTTGATTGTTCCTGTTTTCTCCATCTTCAGTCTTGCTCATCACCACTGCAATCTGCGTCCTTGTACCGCCTTGCTCTGATACCAATTGTTGGGTGGATGTCTGGCCAAAACACCACCTCCCAAGATCTTTCCAGTACCACGCGATGCAGCAGGAAGAAAGAAGAAACAAAACATAAGGAAAAACAATCAAAATACGTGGATCAGCCACAAAAGGGCTCGCCTCCACGGGGCATGCAAACTTCACTATAAAAAGAAAATTTTACAAGAGGAGACCTCACCCTCAACCCTTGTACACCCAATTCTCTCTCACATAAAGTTCCCCTCACAAAAGCTCTCTCTCTCTTGGAGACCCCCTGAACCCCTGAAGAGCATGGTGACCGCTGTCCAGGAGCCTCCTGCTCCTTCTCTCACAGCGCCTCACGCCTCTCTCTCTCCTCTCGGTTCGTACGGCGGCGAGAAACCGAACCCCCCCTCTCTGTTTCACAATCAGGCCTTTTAAAGGCTTAAACGAGACTTAAAACATGATTAGAGAAGGATTAGGAGTCCTAAACAAAGCCAAAAAATCTCCTGGACCGTCGGATCAAGACCGGGAGCCCCCTGGGCCGTCAGATCGCGCTCCGATCCACAGAATAGTGTCGTGGATCGTGAGAAACGCGTGGGAAACGCCCATGCGGTCCACAGACCGCGCCGTGGACCACCCGGTCCACGGTGGACCGGGGCAAGGGGCCAGCAGGCCTGGGTCGCGCATCCCGCGCGGGCCTGGGCCTGGGTCGCGCGTCCCGCGCGGGCCTGGGTCCCGCATCCCGTGCTAGCACCCGCCGGCGGTCTTCCGCCGCCTCGATTCTCGTGCCGACTTCAAAAGCTCGTATCTCCTCCATCCGAGCTCCGATTCAGGTGATCTTGGTCTCGTTGGACTCCGTTTTTCGCCGCGAACCTCGCTGTGAGCTCAATGTGGGCTGAATCTCGAGGCATCAAATCCTAACAGTCACACTCCAAGCTTCTTTGTTCGGCCGCTCAAGGCAACATAACTCTTTTTTTTTTAGGCTACGCGAGTATCCTGCTGAGCGCTTGCTTCTTCCGCGAGAGCTGCGATCCACAGCATTTTACACGTGTCAAATGAGACTTTTTCATGAGAATTTTATTTTAATATATATATATATATATATATTAAATTAAATATTTCTATTCTACTTTAGAATTAAAATGGGACTCAGTGATTAAAACATTTCTATTCTACCCCAAAATTGGAACGAGATTCGGAGATTAAACTATTTTTATTCTATCTAAAATTGAAATAAATTTTCTCCAATCAAATGGTTAGAACGAAAGCCATCCATTTCTATTCTCATTCAAGGCCCTAAATCTCTCCGACCAAAACCCCCCCCTTGATGTAAAAAAAATCTTCCATCCGAACGAATTTTGATGCTGAATTTAGCCCGTTAGCAGTATTCACCTTTGTTTTTTCTGTTGTTGTTGTTTCTCTTTTCCGCAAAGAGCAGATTCACCGAGTACCCTGTATTGCATGATTAACGTTGGTAACCTTTTCCTTTTTTTTTTTTTTTTTTGGTTTTAGGTGAAAGTTTTTCAAACCTTTGCACTGAAACTTGCAAACAATTGAACGTATCGTTGCAAGAAGATTGGCCTGCTTATAAGCTTTCAATGATGCTATTAACAATAACAGTCTCGCCCATCAATTGGTGACCTTATAGTACTCGAACCCTATATCTGCAAGAATATTGGCCTATTTATAAGCTTCGAGTGGTACTACTAACAATTATGATTCATCCCAGTCAATTGGTGCCCTCATGGAATCAGGTTCTATCGAGGTGCTCTGATCAAAATATTGGGTTAACATTAAAGACGGTATCTAAGTTGAAAGTAGTTGATGTGTGGGCTTCCAAGCAACTCTACCTTGGACCTAATGACTTGCAACTGTAGAGACTTCTGCCATTATAGGCTCCATATATGACTATTTAACGCAAACTGTTCAATTAGGGCTTTCAAATGAACTGAGAAGCTGGAGCATCCTTCAAGCAAAGCTCAAATCAGTCTTGGTTTGAAGCTAAACAAACTAGGGTTGAATTGAACCATCAAAGCAGCCTGATTGAAAGTCGTGCTTGTTTTTCTGAATCCTGCGCATCTTGGTCTCGAACACCCGAACCAATTTGCAACTTGGATTGATCCATCTTCTTCAAACAATCCAGAGCTACTTGTTCTTTATCAATTACGCACAAGCCAACCTGGGGTTTAGGCTGTTCAGACTTCTGTATCAATTTGTACAAATTGATTTCAGCTTATTCTTATCAAGACTGAGTAAACTGAATATGAACTATAAGTCACACCTATTCAGGCCTGTTGCATAACCAGTTTGAATGATCCAAGTTCTAGTTTCAATCGAATACAACAACCGAACTAGAATGAGCCAGTTTATCGATTCAAATCTAAGCTGACCCCTGAAGAATTTGGCTTGTTACCTGGTGTGGTCGACTCGCTGTCGTCATGGGAATTTCCCTGGGACAAGGCCAACCTTCAAATGTTCTTTGTGCTATCATGCAGGCACAAGAAACAAAAGGAGGACTCTTTTAGCTTGTAGTGTGCCAGATGATAGCGTCATGAACCCATCTGGGTACTCCATGTAATAGTGGTTTGTTGAGAAAAATAAACCCCATAAATGGTCATGTTCAATGAGAAATATAATTAGACCATGACATGTTGGGCCGGGCTTGGGCTGAGCCGGGAAATTAGAGTCGCTTAATACTCTATATTATGGAATTAGTTGGCCCTCCTGAGGGCAATTGAAAGTTTTCTCTTTTGAGATCCCACCTAAAGACTAACCCCTTTTAATGGGGACCAGCTCGTATGTAGCAGAAAGAGCGCATTGTTTTCTGTAAAGCAAAGGAAGAGCAAAGGATGTAATGAAATACCTCAATGGATTGGGCCAAGTTTAAACATAAAAAATTTATTTTATATATAAAAGTATAAAAAAATAATATATATACATACATACATACAACATACACACACATACATACATATATATTTACACATGCACACACATAGAAAGAGAGGCTAGGCTAGAATAGATCAATCGGATTTGAACTCAAATTCAGTCAAATTAAAACTCTATAATAGAGATTTTACGTCAATGATTAAACTGTTGAATATGATCTACTATCTCAAAACTATTTGTACATAAAAATTATATGATTGGAAGCCTCTAACTTATGCGTCAAGTAGTCAAAAATCAGATAGCCTAAATAAAAATTGAATTAAATGTATTTTTGATCACTTAATGTATAGGCTAGGAGTCTTCAAATCATATATTTTTTGGTATGCAAGCAGTTTTGAGGTACTAGATCACATCCAGTGTTTAGATCATCGATGTAACTTCTATTATCCAGTTTTGATTTGATTATATCTGAGTCTAAATCTGATTGATCTTATCCAATCTGTCTTATATATATATATATATATATATATATATATATATATATATATATATATATATGGGTTGAGTTGGATCGGATTGGGTACATTTAATAGTTTTCTAAAAACTCAAACAAAATTAAACTCAATTTTTTTTGGTTCAAGTCTCTCTAAAATCAAACCAATTTTTTTTAAAAAAAATATATAAACTGAAATGAAGCGACTGATCCAAGTTGGGTTGAAGTACAACTAGTTTTTTTTTGCACACCTATCTAAGATAGAAAATATATGATATTAGTTATGAGATGGTTAAAAATACAGTTAATGAGCCAAGTTGGATTAAGTAACTAGAAGCTCGATTCATCCTGTAATGAACCAAGTTGGATTAAGTAACTAGAAGTTTGATTCATTCAAAATATTCAACTTCAAATTTGACTTAAGGTCGATTGAGCCTTGATATCTAACTTAACTCATTCAGGATTTACTCGATCCGACTAATTGAATATCAATCAAGTCAAACTCGAATTCAAGTTTTGATCATAATTAAAAATATAATTAAAACAAAAAATAAATAATATTAAATTATTAAATTAATAATATATTATAAATAAAAATATAATATTACTAAGAATATAAATACTAGACTAGCTCATGATCTTTCAGCTAAGTATTTTTCTATTTTAACTTGATAACAATTGAGTCAAGTTAAACTTTGAATTTCAATTGATCTGGGCAACTTACGAGTTGCTCAACTCATTTGCACCGGATTTGTTAAACCCACCAGCTTGATGTTTGCACCGAGTGACAAGATATTTTCCTACCAGCAACTTTGATGCTCGTATATTAAAAAAAAAAAAAAATCTGCTTCTTTCCTGTTTCGAGAAGAAAGGATACGTCAAGGACTCATCAAATTTATTAGAAAAAGAAAGAATGTACACGAAAAGAAATTTATTAGAAGAAAAACGAACAAATAACGAAGAGAATTACATCTCAGAGATCAATTTTTTGAGCTTCATCACCAATTAATTGCTCTCCCATGGTCACCCATCTGATCACTACCCAGCCAGGAAAGGTTGCGGTATAAGAAGACCCAAAAACGCAATCTTCATGCCGGCAAATCATCCAAAATAAAATCATATGCTTGGAAAGTTACATTCATAATTTGATAATTGCATGAACTGTTGCTGACCCAATGACGTAACATAGTTACAATGTTGGGTGCAAATGAATAGACGGTCTCGCACCTCTTCCTCAAGTGCCCATTTGCAAAAAGTTGGATGAATGTCTTGAAAATTTAACTGAAAATCAGATGATGACCTTCTGCTTTTAATGAGCTCTGAATATCTTGGAGAAGAAGGACGTTCCCTGCACCTCTGAGGAGATTTTCTGACCAACTGATGGTTATCTATTGTTCGGAGGTTTGGAAGGAAAGAAACAACAGGATTTTCTCATATAAGCCTTCAAATATTTTTTCTGTTTTACAAAAAATTATGTCAGACTACGAAAGAATCTATATACTAAGACTAATTTGGTAGAAAATGATTTTTTTAAATTTTTTTAAAAAATTGCTATCTTCTATTGTAATCCTGAAGCTGCAAGTATGAGCTGAAGAATGCCTATCAAAGTTATTACTGCAAATGACCGCTATTTCATCTATTTTTTTCAATTCTCTATGGTCAATCATTGCTCTTATCTTTTTACGGATCCTAGATTTTGCTTTTTTGTGCTTTATTTCACTCTATTTTTTCCTATACAAATAATTTTTAGCAATAAAAGACCGGTGACATACTCTCTGCTTCCCTTCTACTCAAAAATAGGATGTACATAAATTTAGATGCACTCATGCATTTACATAGCTCAAACAATGTTAGAAAGTAGATTTTAGCTCAAATTGACACAGAATATTGTAATTCTCTCGGTTGAGACATAACTTGTACTAAGCTGGCATTGAAAGTTAAATTTATATAGCTCAATCTAACCTATTAGCTGGTACAGAATCAGGAGAGACTATCTGCAAGGTGATTGGCCCCAGTCGAATTGAGAATCTATGTGCCGATGCTCTGTTAGGGACCATAAATAAATGGTCCTACCTTGTAGCTTAAAAAAGAAAATAATATATATATATATATATATAAAATATAATATAAGAGAGAGAGAGAGAGAGAGAGAGAGAGAGAGATTGTACTCCATTCATCACATTTAAAAGGGCATGTGTCACCAATCCGATCAAGTGGGACAAACTCCTCTTCCCTCGAGGTTGGAGGACCATGACCATGCTCACCCTTTGAAAAAGAAATGTTCATTTCTTTAGACCAGCCATTGGAACACATTGGCTCCATGACAGTAGACTGAGCCCTCATTGTTTTCATCAAGACCTACCTTTTTGACTCGGTAGCTCCCACCTGAGGCCACTGCAATATAGAATTCAAACACTGGAAAAGAGAAAGCCACCTTCTAACCTCCATGACATGGGAGACAAGGCTCCAAAACCCAAGAGTGGTCCAAAAGAGAACTTGGTTCAAGGGCTCCTCACACATATCTAGTCCAACATGCTCATCAGACAATGATAGAATTGGCCTAGGGATGGATGCCTTGGGCTAAGACCCTTCAGAAACCTTTCTTTTGGATATCTCACAAGCTTCAATATGACTGATATTGATAGCACCAACAAAGTGGCAAACGCAAATAGACTGCATCAGGTCAGATCCTGCTAGCCAATTATTCAGGCCGTAGCATCACCAGGCTGTTCTAGTGCGACATCATCATGTATCAAAGGTTTTTAGTCAAGTCTTTTCCAATCCCATATTGTTTAGGTCGACACAACTAGTGAAAGTTTGTCATCAGTTCCTGTTGTTGAATATGGATACAAATGTAGTGCAGCAAGAAGCGTTAGCTATCAATGTTGACCATCTTTTTATCAGTAGACGAGGGAAAACTATTTGAAACAGTTGAATTCATCATTGATTCAACATAGGCTGGATAAGAAAGCAAACTTTTGGTTGCATGAATATTGAAGATTATAGACAGTCAAATGGAGATGACCAATGTAATTCATAAGAGAGTGAAGAATATGTTTTAGGGAACATCGATCAGCCGATATTTACAGGAGTTTATTTAGTAATCTGAAGAACAAAGTTGTAAGAACCATATATGAACTGCTTCCCCTTCACCAGATACCCTTTGGTCTTCCAAGTCATACAGAGGTGGGACCCAAACTTGGTGTAGAAATCAAAAGCTTTACTATTTTGGTCAGCTGGCATCTTCAATCATTTCTGTTTGAAAACAAAATTCTAATACTGTTTGTGTTTACCTAAGCACAGAAATTAATGGAGAGTAGTAGAAGTGGTCAGGCCAGCCTGTGCTGATGTTTATCTACAACTGGAATTGTAAGATGGCATGTATGAGATCCCCTCAAACGTACTGACTCTTTCTTGCATGCCTTTTTCTCCCATGAAAGGTCGATGTCAAGTCTGACTAGGGGCCTATCAATCATTCACATTGTTGGAAGCTAAGCATAATAAAACATTGGTGCCCTTCCAAGAATCAAGATGTATCATGTGCTAATTTTGGAGCTTATCTAAGGAATCAAAATGATATATACTTGGTAAATTAAGAGAAGTATTTGGAATATGATGCAATTGTCTGCTGCTCATGAAGTGCCAATTGGCATACCTCTATTTGGAAACTACATGACAACGCATATTATTAGTCGTTGGATCATGTTTATATCAGTGGTAAGGTAATCCATGCAATCGCTTTTTGAAATAATAATGGTCCATGTTATTACTATTTGGCTGTGCATGCTGACTCCATATTTCTCGAAGCAAAATGAAAGGATTTCCTGCATGTTATATAAGAGAACGAGGACCTCTTGGATAATTGTATTATTGTATTAAAAAAAGAAAAACATAGAAATCTACATATAACAATCTCAATGATAAGAGATGGCTTAATTTTCATGAGGTCTGTGAATTTACAGTTTGATGGCTGCTTCTATATCTTTCATGGGTTAAACTTAAAATGCATGACTAATGAGATTTTTCTTTCGCAATTAAATAAAGCTGTTTATCTTGAATATTATAATGTTATAAGAACACCTAACATCATTCGATTTCACAATTTGCCTTCTAATGTAATTGAAATTAAACATGTAAGTGAAAAAATACATATCAAAATTAATAGACATGTCATCAATTACCTTTATATTGTTTACAAAATTCATTATTTACATATCAAATTATGTTGCTGGTGAATTATTTTAAGAACATGAAGGAATTTTGTATAGTAAGTAGCAATACTGTGCAGGATATGGACCTCAACAAGGATAGGGTACGTACGAATCTAATATACTCAATTCAAACCTGTGGAATCTATGGGTTTCTCAGAATCGCCTACATATGTTACAAGGTCAAATTAAAAAAAGAATTCTTTAGACTTGGACTCATTTCAACTATGAAATTGGTAGAGTTTGGATCAAAATTTAGACCTGGATCCTCTAATAATCGAGGCTCCAGTTTGGGAGCCCATCAAACCCAACTTAACTTGGTAGCGCGCACAGCCAATCTCATCATGCATTCATCTTGAGGACTTTGCAGTTATTGAAAATCCTTTTTGGCACTTGTGATCCAAGTGATTAATATTGTTCAAAGTAAATTTAAAAAATACTATATGTGTTTTTATAAATATAAATATTTCTCAGTTTAATCTCATATAGTTCTCTTTTCTCTTAATTATGTCGTACTAAATATGAAATATGAATTTTCTTACAAAGGAAAAAGTGAACACACAAAAGTGAAAGGAATCATAAGTCTGTTAAGAGGCACGTGGAGAGATATAAAACATACATCAATGTGGATCGAGGCAAAAAAAGCAAGGGTTTCTTTAATTTAAATTTTTGAGGAAAGAGGTGCAACACAAGGACTTCGTAAGGATCATCCATTCTAATACTACTCTTGCCCAAGCACGCAAAAGTAAGGGCATCTTTAACTTAAAATTCTGAGAAAGGAGTTGCAACACAAGAACTTTTCAGGGATCATCAATCCTATAGTACTACTTTCATCCAAGCATACTGAACTATAGAATTCTGATAAGATCTGGTGCATTAATGCGGGTATGAAATGAAAGCAGTAAATCTAACCAGATATGAAGTTTTTCCTTATACGAAACCCAAGAAAACAACTAACTAAATTTTGTCATTCCTTCTTTCATATAAGAACTATTAGCGAGCATGCAACTCAAAAAAGAATCTGGTGGGTCACCTGGTGAATTGATTACAATATCTACTATATCTATAGATAATCAATGCATTTTTTTTCCTGATAGTTCTATTCCAGTTCCCAGCCAGCTTTTTGGAGCGTTAAGGATTGCAACCATAATTTTCCTTCCGCCAACAAGCAAGTTAAGGATAATAGCCAGTTATAGGTCAAAAGCTCCTTCTATTCTAATTCTAGGTCCAGGGAAAATAGAATCCATCCAATTCTTTTCGAGCCTGCAAAATCAAAGGGCATTGGCGATATCCCACAAGCCAAGCGGGAAGCATAACAGTTTGAAATATACTTGAAAGCCTTATCTTAGTTTCTTGACTCAATAAAGAGGTGCAACACTAGAACTTTTTAGAGAGTCATCGATCCTATAATACTACTTTCGTCCAAATATGTTAACTGCAAAATTTTAATAGAATCCGACGTATTGGTACAGATATGATCGCACCCAAAAGTAAGGATATCATAGCAGCAAATTCAAGTCCACATCTCTCTTTCTGCCTACTAATACTAAACTTCAGCACTCATAATGCATATAAGATAAGGACTTTTATTTATTTTACTTTTCACAAAATAATAAAGGATCATACATTTTAAGATCTAAATTAAGTTGAGTAAATTGGGTGGAGATGCAGAAAAAAAAAAAAAAAAAAGGGGAATTACATAGAAAGAAAGAGAAACATGAAAAAAAAAGGAGGAGTTGGAGAGTCCAAAATAGGCGTGGCTCCTGCTCTTTTGCTGCCCCTCCACCAGCTTGGTAAAGCAGGCTGCGTTTCCCAGCGGCAGCTCAACTTTAGTGTTCGAAAGAGGATTCCATCCCACGGAATTGATGTCTTCTTATGGTAGCTTTTGCTGTGTGCTTTCTAGAACCTAGACTGCAAGCACATGCACCTTGGAAGCATAATGGCATAAAGTTCCAAAGCCACATCCAAAGAACTCCTCTCTCTTTGTGTGTGGATCCCACGGTTCCGTGCCCCAATGGATGGCTGCCATGGAGCATGGAACTTGTCCTTCTGACAGTAATATAAGTGTAGGTTGGATGCCACCAGGCCCGGCTTGACGGCAGAGTAGTGTTGTGGCTCATTTTATATGTCTACATAATGCTTTAATCAGAGTTGCTGAGGAGCGAGCAGAGAGATCTTTCTGGCATCTTCTCTGACTGGAGAATTGTTGTTCTACAATTTATAAAGTTTTCTGTTACAAAGCAAGCAGGGGTGGCCCAGTAGTTTGAAGGAGGCATGAGGTTGATGGAAATGTACATGGAGTTACAATTGATTGCTTTCTTTTGTATTGAGGCTACTTAAGTACGACTTTTCTAGAAACCTTTGTGACCATTGGTTGGCTTTGCAGCATTTGGGTTGTATTACCTAGCTAGAGTTATACATAAATTTACTTTTTCTTTTCAGAAAAGCAACTCCTCTCTCTCTCTCTCTCTCTAGGAAGAAAAGATACCTATCAACCTTTTCATTGATCATTGAACCAATCATAAACAAAATAACTAAAGCAACATTAAGGATGAATGGCGTGCCTTAAATCATCTTTCATGCTTTTGACAAATCAATTAAACTAATAAATATGAATTTACACTTGGTAATGAATGACCGTCCTAGAAGAAGACAAGAAGTTGCAACAATTAGGCTTACAAACTGCTACTCAAACTATAATATGAAAATATTGTAGGTAAAGTTATGGTAATTAAGAGAAATCTAGGGTATTCATTTGAATGGCTCGTCTAAAATTATTTTTTAAATTTTTTAAATAATCAATTACTACAGTAAAAATAAATTTACACTTGGTAATGAAACAACCATCTCCCCCCCCCCCAAAAAAAAAGAAGTTGCAATAATTGAGCTTACAAACCGCTACTTAAACTATAGTGTGAAAAGATTATAGGTGAAGTTATGGTAATTGAGGGCAATCTAAGGTATCCATCAAAATTATGTTGGAGCATAGTTTCTATTATAATATCGATAATGCTAAAATTCCAACTCTAAACAACCACTATTTACTAACCACAAAACATGCCTAAACCACAATGATAATTAAGTGATTCAATATTAAAAAGAGAATAGGCCTCCCTCTCTTCTAATTAAATTCTCAATAACCTATATTTTTTAAAATATGGCATTTTATAGCTAATATGACATAGTACCTAGGTGAAAAAAATATAAACAACAAGGTGCATATGTTAGATCTGCATTCAAAGTTTTATACTTTCTCCGTATGACTCGATTGATCATTGCAATAAAGGATATGTAGAGCAATAATTTGATGTCTTTATTATTTTTACCATAACATTTATGATGCATACTTGATACAGAGTAATGCTGACATGGATCCTGTAAGGTATACAAGAAGAATCCTCCCATCAAGTGACAAGGAGGGTTTGGTGCCACTTCCAAACATGGTAGGTTGGTTGATTGTGTAGTTGCCAATTTAGTGTCTTGGGTTCAATAAATTTCTCATGTGCAATTCATCGATAACTCTAAGCATATTCGATCCCTGATTATAGTAGTTGACTAAATGATGATAATGATGGATGCCCCTAAGCATATTCCCTGATTATAGTAGTTGACTAAATAATGATAATGACTATTTAGCATGTAGGATAGGTTGCATCATTAGCTATATTTTGTTTTACAATTGATTCCTTGCATTCTTTGGTCCCGATCCTCCGTATGATGTTAGGGGGTGTTTGATTCGCGATTAAAATCGGAATCAAAATAAAATGGATTGGAATCAGAATCGGAATGATCAAATCATCTGAAATAATTGGTTTGTGATCGGAATTGGAATGGATGATTTTCATTGTTGTTGTTTGGTTCATATAAAGATAGAAATCGAAGTCAACTCAAATTTTTATTTTTATTCTTAACTAAAATTTTTAAAAATTAATTATTTTAAAAATTAATATTAAATTAAAATTAAACATAATAATAATATCTTTAATTTTTTAAAAAAATTATCATTAAAAAAAATTATCATTAATATGCATCTGAAGGGCTATTTCTAGAGTCTTCTTGGGGCTTGCAGAGTGCTGGCGAGTGAGATCATCGGGCTCTACAGCAACCTAGAAGCTTCGCATAGATCTCGGCTCAGCTGGGCATTATCTCAAGTGTCTTGAAATCATCCTAACATCTTCTGTCTCTAGTAATCCCTCAAGTTCAGAACTTGTTCTGACACCAGAACACGCCCTTCCTTGCTTCCCTCTTGTCTGGCTCTACGTAGATGCACTCCTTCCCCTTCCTCCATAGTGCCTTGGACATCGAGGTACAGGGGCCAACCGAGGGTTAGGGTCACCACCATGGTGAGGAGATGACCGGGGGGGTTGTTGAGGTACTTGCTATATTAGAGGAGGGCGGACTTGATCTTGGGGATGAAGACCTCATCGTAGTCGAGGGAGTCGATGTTGGAGTGATGGCAGTGGTGGCTGATCTTCTAGGAGAAGTAAGGGACGAGGGGAATAGAGTAGAGGACAAGGCCGACGACGTCATCGAAGAGGGAGGAGTCAGAGAAAGCATGGTGGCCACACTCGTGGGCGATGACCTAGATGTCGGTGAGGTTGCAGCCCTGGGCGGCCCAATAGAAGGGCTCGACGGTGAGACAGAGCAGCGGCTTGGATAGGGCCGAGTGACAGTGAGGGCCATGTAGAGAAGGGTGGCAGAGATGGTGAGGTCATGGACGACGTAAGAGCGGAGAACGGAGCGCTCGAAGCAATGCAGGGGGATGGTCTTTTTGATTTGGCTCAATGTGAATGGAGGCTTCTCCGTCAGGGACCACCAATGGCATCCCCCTCTCCGACCTCCATGCCCACCCCATCGTCGACCTCTCCATTGATGGCGTCAATGAGGTCGACCCGTCGCTCAACATCGTCAAGGGCCATGGCGGCTCCCTCCTTCACGAGAAGATGATCGAGGGTAGATGATTTTTTTTTTAACCTCATTCTAATGGAATGAGATTTGACTCCATTGGGGTGAGTCCGGATTTGATTACGGGAGAAATAGATCATTTTCATTCTTCTCTGAAATGAAAATCAGAATGAAACTCCTTCCAACCAAACAGTTGGAATGGAAGTCATCCATTTCGATTCTCATTCCAGATCTTAGCTACCCTAACAAAACACCCCCCTAATGGATCTTTTTCTTAAAAATTTTTGTAAACTTAGTTTAATTTGGTTGATTTGTATTATGTTTGTTGTTGCACTTGCATGCATTGGTAGAATATGTGGACTTGTTGATTAAAACCTAAAATTTTGATTCATGCATGTTAAAGGGGTAAACAAATAACACACATTTAAAAAAAAAAACAAAGATTTATTAGTTGCTAAAAATTGTGCTGGATTAACATATGTAATTGCATGTATTAGGTGGTTGAGCACATGACACTAGATTTGAAAATAAGTTAAAAATCAAGAATGCTTTTTTGATTAACATGATTATTTTTAGATATTGTAAATTTGAAGTATCTCTTTAGCTCTTACCACAAAGAGAAGCACATAATGCCTATCGAACTTGGTTGGTAGCCTATTATAATTTCGTATGCAACATCTTAGTTTTTATGCATGCTAATAAATCTATTTGTTTTAAAGCACAATTAATTTTCTCCAGTAAAATTTATTTATCTATATTAATACTAATGTGCATAATGCTTCTCTGATCACGTATACATGCATAACATCTTATGAAATAGAGAACAAATTTAAAAAGAAATAAAATTATCCAATTTTTAAATTTGATATTTAATGTAAATAAACTTCGAGCTGCCTTACTAAGAAAAGCATTATGTTTCATTTAGTCAACATTCATGCTATTTCTTTTCTAATATTTTCTCCTTTACACAAAGTTATTCAATTGGTTTTTCTAACTTTGTTAGTTCTTCATTATCTAAGTTGTGAAATTAATTTATATAACTTAAAAAGGATAGAAAATTAAAAATTATTATTTTTATTTTAACTTATGAGCATTTTAATTAATTATTTTGTTCCTTTTAAATTTTGTATGTAATATTTTTAATTTATATTCAATAAAATTTATAAACCTCATCTTTTTTTGTAACAGCTTTTATTGGTATCTTCTTTTATAATAGTTTACATTAAGCATTTTAATAGAAGTTATCCTACAAGTGGTAACAACTAGTCATTGTCGGTTTGAAACTAGCAAAAGCTATGGAAACGTTGTCATTGCAAACTAAATGGAGTGGATTATTGCAGATGGGAAAAGACAATTTTAATCTCTTTCTAATTTATTCTTTAAGATTTAAAAATAATTTAATATATTTATCTTTCATATGCCTTAGGATCTATAGTCTGCACAGTTTACTTGTATCTAATTTAGTAATAACTATGTTTGTCAAACATAAAACATGAGGTGTAGTCAACATTCATTTTGTTTTCTACATTGAAAAAATAAGCATCTTTTATACTTTAAATTTTCCAATTTATCAAACGATGTTCGTAAGAAACAGCAAGAAGCCAGTTGTTATAGGACCAATTAGTTTGTCCAAGCCTAAAGAAAGTCAAACCAGGCTAACTTATCTTAAATCCAAATTCTAGAAAATTTAATTTCTTTCTTCTTAGTTTTTAATTATAAATGCCAATTAGGTGTCTTTTTCAGTTTCAAACTCCTTTTAAGCTGTGGTCTACCAAAAAAAACTCCTTTTAAGTTGTGTAGGTTTATAGCATTTAGGTGCAACTTAAGCTTGTTTGACTCTCATAGATTGTTTGTATCTAGTGCACAAAGTTGAATGTTTGTTCTTTTTGTTCCGTATAATCTTTACACCATATATGATGATGGTAGCTTAGTGTTTTCAATGATTATATCAGTACTTGTTTGTTAAAAAAAAAAAATCTTACTTTCTTCTTGTCTTTTGGTTAATATTTATTTATGGTAGATTTATTTCTTTGCTTGTATTACTAGATATTATATCTTTTGTAATATGAAATTTAACATATCTTAGAAATAGTTTAATTCTTTTTTCTCTTTAAATGATTTTTTTTCCATTTTCATTTTGGCTTGCTGTACTCTGATAAAATAGTAAGAAGTGTTTACCTCGACTTAAAGCTATTCTTTTCTTCTTTTTTTTTGTTCTAAGGTTCCTTTTTTAATCCAATCTTATTGTCCCCAAAAAAAACATTTGAATGATTCTTGATTTGGATTAGAAGGGAAAAAAAAAAAAAAGGGAAAGCCGGAAACTATAAGTGAAGTGAAATTACATTGCATAGAAATTTTGCTGTGAAAAGAAATCCCCTATTTTTTGTGATCTTGCTCTCAAACTTGTCTAGACAGATCTGAAATAGCCCAATTGGACCATAACAGGTCTAGTAATTCCTTGAATTATTTATGTACTTATTTATTGTCTAATCGTTAGGCCTAATCTACTAATTTAGTATATTTTTCTATGGGATGAACTGAACAATCTAGTGGGAAAAAAAATTATATCATAAATTCCAAAATCAAGCACTTAAAAGAGGCAACAAGCTAACAACAAGATCTTTCGGTTTTATATATCTTACTTGCCTCAAGCCTAGAAGGAAATATTCTTACATTAAAATCAAATAGTTCATTAAATCAAAATCTATCTTAATCTAAATAATTTTCCAGTTGTTAAATTGAAATAAAACAGTTCATTAATTAAATCTAATAATTTTCTGATCTATATATATTCTCCAATATCCTCTTAACTCTTCACAGAAACATATAAAGACCTTCACTAGCTCCACTGGACACTTTTCCCGTATTAGATTGAAAGTCAATTATACATCTTACCCTTCAAATACCTCATTGTAAGCTTAGATGCAACAAAAACCATTAACTCTTAGTGAGAAAGTCACCTGCACCTCTCCTTCAAGTACCCTGAACAACATTGCAAAGATCTCATGCTTTGCTCTAGTTTAAGGCAATTTATAAGATCATCAAATAGGCCCCATATAAAAGATCCTAAGTTTATCGAAAGGTCGAAGGATTCGAGGAAGCTAATGCCTAATCCTTCTCCATCACTTTCTTCATGGAATGTCTTATATCAGAGAAAGCATCTGTTAATGCTCAGAAAGCTCAAGGAACAAGAGGTAAAGGCTACTGAAAGAAAACATAATTGGGAACATCTACTGAAAGCAAGTAAATTATTAACTTTTTTTTTTTTTTTTCGAAAGAGGAAGACCCGCCTGCACTATAATTACCTAGTCCAAATTCTTGGATATGCCCTCGAGCCTGTAAAAAACTTTGATGGCTCAGCAAAGGAGTGTCACTACTATGGCAAGCCTCAGCCTCAGTTCATCACGAGTGGATTATTAATTATCCGTGCTGTAACATTTTCCAACCAGAGCAGAGGCACAACAAACACATTTAATCAATCATGAGAATAATTTTGTTAAAAAAATTTCAAGAAGATTTTTGGTCCCTTTACCAAGATAAAAGTCTGAAACTCCTAATAATTCTTGTTACAACATAAAAGTTTCTATTTTATCAACATAAGTTACTTCGATGAATAGAAATGCAAAAGATTGCATACATACATGGACTGAAGCTACTTCGAAGGTAAATTTCCATGGAGGATGAGGGAAGGGTATATGGAATGCCGTGGAACTAAAAGAGGGTGAACAATTACTAGAAACAATATTCAATTTTGTGGTTTGGTAAGGTGGCACTGTTGTGTTTGCTGAAATTCTGTGGACACCCATTTTTCAGTAAGGAATTCAGTGCTACACCTTCAAGATGGTATACTAATATACACTGACTATTCCAACCAGCTAAGATGTTGGTTAACCTCTATATTTCAATTGTTTTGGTTCCCCACATTATGAGGACTTGAGCTACTGTTGGATCTCTTGAATTAGGACTAAAATGAATAATTTAGATAAGCAGCGCACCAATTGAAATTTGCAATATAAATTTATATGCTTTGCAGTCACATCAATTACAATAGGTCATTAAATATCCTCTAGCTAGGGCTATATTTTGATTAGGAATAAGCAATGCATCTTCAGTTTTATACTTGGATCCCAGGAATCTCAAGTGTGATCTCTATGCTAGACCAAATTCAGAAATATGACCTCAGATAACTTTGTGAGGAACAAAACTGAAAATGATCGATCAACAAATAGTTAGAATCAAGCAAATATACGCTTGTAACCTATGTTTACTTCTAGATGAAGACATTTAAGTTGCACGTCCCTCTAGATGTGACTAGACAATATTATAACATTTTATTAAAAAATCTCAAAGATGGAAGATCAAGTAATTCGCAAGCGTTGGAGTCGCAGTTCATGGTGGTACATAAAGATACAGCCCAAAGGGAGTGCCATGAAAACTTCTTTATGCTAAAATTATGCGCCACTGTATGATGGCCATAGATTTTGTTCCATCCATTATGCCTCAAAGAAGCATGTTACACTTATTACCAAAAAAAAAAAAAAAAAAAGGAGCACGTTACACAATTAATATGCATATTACTCATAATGTGATTCAATTACCGTAAACCTCTGACTTCTTTCAATCTTTATTTTGTACATTTTACTCTATTGGGTAAAATTGCTGGGGGAAGTTTCTTGCCTTCCCCACTTTATGGTCAAAAAAAATTACCATAATCTGAAAATTGCCTAGTGAGAGTGAAGTAGCTAAGTCATAAATATACAGAAACAAAGGAAAAAAATAATAATAATAATAATAATAACCCGATTTTACTAAAAGCTCTCTCTCTCTCTCTCTCTGAGGCATGGGAAAACGCTTCATTTAACAAATTAAAGATGGTGTTGCAACTCAAAAGAGAGAAAAAAAGGAAAAAAGAAGAAGACAAGATATATGTATGTTACAACCATCAACAAAATTTAGATGCCAATGATCTCTGCTTCAACTTTGCTCTCCTGCCAGACAAAACAAGCACTCTGGGCCTCCACAACTCTTCTAGCTAACTTAGCAGGTCTATGAGAGTAAACCACCCTCCTCCCTCACGGGAGACATCCCTCCTCTCGGGAGACAGCACACATTAATTCATGCACTAGATCCGGTCACCTCATCCCTCCCTCCCCATCCCTTATCAGGCAATCCAGTTCCGAGCTCAGGGGCAACCTCTGATGGCCCTTTTCTTCTAACAGAATCCCACGGGGAAGAGGGAGCCAGGAGAAGCAGCTCAAGCTTTCATGACAAGTCCCCCAAAACCTAGAAGAAGAAGAAGACAACCCAAAAAAGAGACCATATCCCATTCATGGGCCCCACTTGTGTGGGTCTTAGGTTGGGCGACCAAAACACTGGTCCAGCTTTTCCAAGGGACCACTCCTCCATCAATGCCTCGGATCCACCAGCCCTCCTCCACTCCCTCTGAGTTCGATCCCGGACCCGAGAATTGATGGGATGGTGGACCACTTGCACCGGCACCCATTTATTAGCTATCATATTCCTACGGACCTTGCCACACGGGCAATTCCTGGTCTCCACGGACCGAGGCCCTAATTATTCAACGACCGCTTCAAACTAAGTTGTACCTTCGAATCCCCCAGAGATCGCCACCCGACCCATCCCCCCTCTCTCTCTCTCTCTGCCTTTAAGACCTAAGGAGGAGTCCGCACACGGAGACGAAGTTGTCGGGCCATCGGAGGGTCAACGCTGTGGTATCGTGAGGAGGACTCACAGGGCTGGCTTCTTCGGATGTGTTTGGAGGTTTCGAGAAAGATGGCGGCCTCCGAGAAGCTAAGGGGGGCAGTCGAACAGAAGGAACAAGAGAGCATGCGGTCTCCGTAGTGTTTCATTTAAAGGCCGTCATCTTTCTTCTCTTCTCTTCTTCTTCTTCTTCTTTGTGCAAGCTCAGGGGAACTTGGTCTTGGGACCGAGACAATTATAGACCAGGACCAGAGGGTGCGGAAGTGGACAAAGCTCCAACAGCTACCATCAGAGTACTTAATGGCAAGGAGCTGCACTCACTTACTCACCAGAAGGTGATATGATACTAGTATTTAATGCCTCCCAGGTGCAGCTCCAGGTTGAGGATGGCTAATAATAATGTATATAACCTCAGATAACAGTAGAGAGAGAGAGGGAGTGAGAGAAAGAGATCTCGTGATTCTCATCCATGGCCGATGCAACTGCCCATTTATGGCAGCAAGTAAAACCAGAAAGCTGGAGATCATCTCAACGTTAGAGATGGGAGAGAGAGAGAGAGAGGTGAGTGAAGAAGAGGGAATGAGAGGGCAATGAAAGAAAGAAAGAGAATATATAAGGAGGAATTCAAGTCTCTTCATTCAATTCCTCTCCTACGGAATCGCAGTCACTGCTGCTTCTCTTCGCAACCACCTCACGTTCTCTCTCTTGAGGGCTTGGTTTATAAAGGTCTTAATAACTACGAAAGAAAGGCGAAAGAGTGGAGAGGAAGAGAATAAAAAAGAGTGTGGAGGCCTTTCCTTCCCTCAAACCAACAAAAACACAAGAGACAAGCACGCATACAACACAATATAACAAAGCATAGATGCAGTCGGAAATGCAGGTAGAGAATTGCATGGAGGACACGTTTCGAGTCTCATAAAACAGCTCGTGGAACTGTTGTCGTTCTTGAGATACATACAGAGGATCAGAAGATGAGCTAGAGAAGAAAGAAAGAAAGAAAGGGGAGGGGAATCCAACAGTACCCCATCACCACCCACCCACTCCCCAACAAACCAAACTCTCTCTCTCTCTCTCTCTCTCTCTTTATCAAATAGCAATCTTCCCTCTTCCCTCACCCCCTCTCCCTCCCTCCTACATCCATCGTCACTACCAGCTCAACCTTCAAGTTCGCCCCCATGTGTTGACTCCAACTCCTAAAGTACTACAAATAACAATGCCAAGTTAATGAAGAATGGCCCTCCGCACCCTCCCACCCCCACCCCACCTCCCTTCCCATCCCCAAGATCACATTCATTAAAACCATCAACCGCCTGTCTCCCCCAATACCCATCCCATCCTCCAACAACATAAAATCAAAGATAGTCTAAAAGAAAACCCTAGAAATAGCACTACCGCTACACTTAAAAAGAAGGATACAATTAAAGCAGTTCCCAGCTAGAGAGAAGAAGATAAGCAGCAAAGCTAGAAGTATTGATCATAGAAAGAAGCAAAGGAGCAAAGCCAAGTAAGAAACCCTAACTCCCATCCCACCCCTTTCTCGAAGAGCAGTGTGGTGAGGTTGGCGACCAAGCTAGGGTTTCTTACCCAGCGTGTGCTTGTTGTTGTGCATCCAGACCTTGAGCACGTGGCGCTTCACGCACGTCTCGTCGCAGAACTGCTGCACCGCCGCCTCATCGTGCTTCTGGATCCGCCACCCCACCTTCTCCGCGAATGCCAGCATCTTGTCCTTCTGCTCCTGCGTGAACTTGGTCCGGAACCTCTTCTTCCCCGACCCCGATGCCCCCCCTCCCCCGCTGCCGCCCATGCCTCCGCCGCCCATCATCGGGTTCGAGATATCCTCCTGCTCCTCCCTCATGTGCCCCCCGCCGCCGGAAGTCGATGGAAGCGCCAGCGGCGCCGGCCGGTGCTGCTGTTGTTGCTGCGCGGCAGCTGCCGCCGCCGCCATGTGGTGGTGGTGGTGGTGCAGGTACCCCGCCGGCGTCCGGTAGTAAGGGGAGAACTGGGGGTGGTACTCCGCCCCGATCACGCCGGCTCCGGGGGCGACGCCGCCCTCAGTCTCCTTCCGGTGGAAGTTCCGATGGCAGCTGCAGGCGGCGCAGCGCAGCGCGTCCAAAGTCCCCTCCTCTCCCGCCGCCATGAACTCCCCGCACCCATCCACCGCATGCCCCCCGATACTCACTGCGTGGTTCTTGAGGCACTCTCTGTACCTCCCTCCCCCTCCACCGCTCACCTTCCGGTTACCCGGCGCCCCCGTCCCCCCGACCGCCACCATCCCCCCTTCCCCTCCTCCGCCGCCGACGCCTCCGAGGCCGCTCACCTTCCCGCCTCCGCCGCCTCTGCCGGAATTCCCCAGAGGTGGCTCGTAGCCGGATCCCACCGGCAGCCCGATCTCCTCCTCTGGCTCGTCGTGGTCGTCGAAGTCCATCTCCGGATCCGTCGACCGGCGATCCCCGGTCAGATCTCGAGATCGGACCCGGACCTCCTTCCCCGCTCCCTTTCTCTCTCTCTCTTTCTTTTCTCTAACTCCCGGGCTTAGCTTAGCTTAGCTTAGAGGAGGAGATAAGAGAGAGTGTGGACGCCATCAATTCACACACCGCCTGCGAGCTTTGTGATGATATAACCCAACCCCCCCCCCCCCCCCCTCCCCTCTCTCTCTCTCTCTCTTCCCTCCCTTCCCTCTTCTGAAATCTTCCCTCTCTCTCTCTCCCTTTCTCTCTCTATCTTTCCGGTCACTATCCCTTGTGTGGCCGGTCGCTGCCGGCCGCGTACACCGGCTGCACCCGGTAGCTTAAGCACCGCACTAAGCCAACCCCGCTCCTCTTCTTAAACCCCAACTCGGGGAGGTTTGGTACCTTGCGCGGTATTCACTGTTTTACTCCCCATGGTGAATAGCAAAAGCGTCGCGTCAATGTGAAATGACCCGGTGAAAATATTAGACAAAAATTACGCATAATTTCAGACAATTTTGGCATCTTTTTCTTTCTCTTTCTAAAGTTTGACAGGAAGGTCTCAAATTCAATAATTCCTGTACACCTTAAAGACAGACCCTCTCTGAATCCATACATCCAGCTTTTTATAAAGAAATTTACGACCATAATTTTTTCTAGTCAAATCTTTGACTGCCTTCACTACTTAATACTAGAAAATAGTTATCATGGGAAAACAATTCTAAATAATGTAAATAATAATCATAAAAAGAAAAATCTCATTTTAGGTTTTAATGTAAAAGAAATTAATTAAACATGCATGGCTGCTTTTTCTGCATAATGATGATTAATTATTATAACAATTACTATTAGCTAAAATGTTACTTCATAATTAAATATATTTTTATGTAAAAAATGGCATTAAACTGGTCCGGGTTGGAGTTTCTGGGAGCCATCAGCTATTCTGTCACTGTTCTTCGCAATCCTGCTACTATTTTATGCTGAGAAGTATGTTGCCAATTTAGACCACCAAAACTGCTAGGAGGGATACTATGTCATGATAACGTCTGTTAATTTAGACCACACTTTTCCAGCTTTGACCATCTTGGCATGAAAAAAGGGCAAGAGAAAAAAAAAACTTTGGAGGTTTCCGCAGAATTTTTTGTTCTTTTTTTATCACAGACAAGTGACATAAAATGAAGGTATATGTCCTAATATAATTAATAGATAAACTAGAAGAAAAGTCTTCAAATTAAATCCTCTTAATTTTATCTCTATATCTGCTCTGATATAATAAGATAACTAAGAGGAAGGCCCTCAAATCAAATTTGTTAAAACTCTTCTGAACTTGAAATGCTAACGAGGCAGTTTGCTGTTTGATTTACTTCATAGAGTAAGTAAGTGCAGAAGATGTTAGACAAGATGAAACCAATTCTTGATATTTATCAGGATCAAATATTATGAAAATATCTTAGCATTAATCCATGTTACTATTGTTTTCAAATCTTGTTCAAAGAAGATTCTATTATCCTGAAATATAAATATGATTTTCTTAAATTCATACAAAATAATCTTTAATTTAGCTATGGGAAACAAGGGTGCAAATGGATCGAGGAGCTTGTGAGCTCTTCGAGAATGACTTAACCCTAACTTCGATTTGATTTGATTATTTTTGATATCGAATAGTTTAAATAATTTTTTGAGACAAGCTTAAATAGCAAAATATTTGATTTGAAGACCCAAAATCAATCGAATATATATATAATCACATTTTATTTATAATATATATATTAATTTAATATTTTTAAAATATAATATTTTATTATATTTATTTTAATTATATTTTAAAATTATAATCAAATTTTGAACTTGAGTTTGGATTAGATCTCCAACGTCGCTTAATTAATATTTGAGTCAAATTAAGCCGTCCTTATCAGTATTGCTTTACTTTTTATGCAGGGTTGGATTCATGTTTGGATAACAAAACTCAATTGATCTCAAATTGAATTTTGAGATCAAGTATTTTGATTAGAATCGAGTTCTTATCTTTGACTATTCGATTTGACGGGGGCTTGTGGATTGAAATTGGCGTAGCAAACGGTACTGGCCTTTCTACGTCTTTGACGTACGACAAGGTTGTCAACTAGTGCACATTAACGCAAGGATTTACTCCGGGAGGGGAAAATTAGAAGCAAAGTAAAACAAAGGAAATAATAAGGTAAATAAAAGTGGTGGGCATTTAAGGCAGCTTGAGCTACGTGTGTCCCTCCTCCGACATGCGTGACGCCCTCCACGCGTCAACACCCATTTTGTAAGGCCCTGTTCGAAAAAGATAACCCACTCACCCCATCTCGCCATTATTCCCTCTTTTCTTATTTATTGTTACTGCTATTACTGGCCCCGTTAGAATCAACAAATATGTGAAACCCCACCCCGTTGCTGCTCCATTTATACCATTCTCAGCCTCCATGGTCACCCATCTTGTGACGTTGGCCACAACTTTGACCGTTGGCCGTACGTAATTGACCTCTTAAGAAAGTATAGAGCAAGGTCTGACATTATCACACCAGGGTTTCCAATAACGGGCGTGGATGTGTGGGTGTTGGGAGTTCCCACTTTTTAATTAAATGATAAAATCAATGGACCCTCGAAAAAAATCTCGACCATTCCATATCATGAGAAGTTCAGATAAAGCCTTATCCTTGTTAACAACCTCATCTTGGGAAAAGAGGTTAGATGCCACATATTTGTATCCCAGCTAACCTAATGTGGTCCATACCATCCGTCTCAATTGGGTCTGAGTACGAGTGCCATTTCATTTCTCACCGCTTGCGGATGTTAAGCATAAGCAAGGGACCGATAGAGATGGTTACGATCCAATTTAGATATTAGATTATAGATTATTAACTGTAAAAAAAAAAAAAAGATAGCTCAGTGCATGAAGCTCCGATTATTATGATGTTTTGGAAGGACCGACATGTACGCAACCCTATCCTGCATACATACAGAAAGAGGCTGCTTCTATTTAAATTTATGATAATTGAGTTAAAATCTAGCAACAGTACTGCTCCTACTATTAACTATATTTTAATAAAATTTAGTTTGTGACTTTTCTCATACATTGTAGTTTGTAATTAATTAAACGCCAAGATTTTATGTAGCATAGATTCCATGCGATCTAAGTAGCAGCCCCTGCCACCGCTTTTTAGTGCATTCACACCACATGCTTAGCTTGACAGTGAGACACTTGTCCAACATAAGCCGAACGAGGAGATAAGAGATTATGGTGACCACATGTAAGACACAGAACAAGTGACGCTAATACTTGCGGCGCCGAATCACCTGGCCAACACCTATCATATCAAAATGGCTCCATGCGTGAGTAGGAACGAAAAATTGAAACTGAAGACATAGTCCAGAGTGAAGGATAAGTCGCGCATCTTAGCTGCTGAAAAAAGGGACGCGTTACATCTTGGAACTTGGATGGAAGCAGTTATGGCCAAAAAAATATTGTGAATAGATAATTAACAAGCAAACAATGCTAACCAAGAATAATGATAAAACCAATCTAATTCTGGATGCGAGAGTGGTCATAAGAAGGGGAGGAAAGGATCCAGTCGCCTGTTTACCAACAGTAAGCAGCCTTTTACTCTGAGTGAAACGAAGTAAGTGGGCCCTACTTGAATGAGTTACAAAAACCATCACTTTTAAGAGAATGGCACGTGGCAAGGGGAAGCTGGTTGGTGTTTGGGAGGAGAGAGGAAAGGGGAGGTGGAAGAGAAGGGCCAGGGGGTGGGGGGGGGTCATGTGAGCCGGGCCAGGCCATCCGGGTCACACTGACGCGACGCTCTGACGCCGTACGTCAGGCCTGTCAGCTGGCAGGAAACCGCAGGGTTAGCATAAGAGATAGAGAGAAAAATGAGCTCAATGAATAATGTCTCTAGAGAGAGAAAGAGAATTATGCCCACAGACGGATATAGAAACAAGGAGAGAAAAAGGGGAATGGAGAGAGAAGGACAAAATACTGTAGCGATGCAGCTGGTGCAGAGGGGGGGACTGTAGCAGTAGCAGCAGCAGAAGCTCACGCTTTCTAATTCCAAATCCACAAGCAACCCACGAAGATCGAACCAAATAACTCAATTATGATCCGTTCCGTTTTCTCCCCATGCCACCATTTCGTTTTGTTCTCAGAACCCCGTTTCATTCTCTCTGTTCTCTATTGAAACCGTTTAGAAAAAAAAAAGAGGGGGGCGAGAGAGAGAGAGAGAGAGTGTAGAGGGTTTTGCGGGGAAAAGGATGGTGGATGTTGACAAGACGATAAAAGGTCAGTCGACCGTGATTTCCATTTCTATTCCTCGCAGGCTTTTCTCCCTTTTTCTTTTATTTTTTGCCTCTTTTCTTAGAGCCATATTACTACCAGTCTTTCTCTCTCTATATGCCCCAAGCCCAACATTCCTCTCACTTCTTGCACCACCTCATCTCCCACCAAACCAACTTAAATCTCTCGCTGTCTTATTTAATTTGTTTTTTCTTTGCTTATAATGTAGCTTGCATGTGTGATATTGTAATATTATTATATGTGGCACCTGTGTACATAAGTAAGTAAATGGAATGATATCTCTTCTATGGTAGCCTGGGGAAAGAAAGAGGTATGGGGGTGGTGAGGTGGTGGACCACACACCACATGAAATGGGATTTGTTTGGATGATTCCTCGACAGTGGTAGGAAGGAGCAGGTGCGGGGTGTGGACTGACATTCCCACCAAGTGATGGGAGAGAGGGAGAGAGAGAGAGAGGGAGAGAGGAGGGAGGGGGATAAAAGGCTTCTTCCTTTGTCTCCTATCTCTGCTTCCATCATTGCCTTTGTTCCTCTTTTCCCTCCTTCACTATTGCCCGTATGTTTCATTTCTCCATACACAACCACCATACACCCACACAAGACCCCCGGCCCAAAATACTCCAAAAGAGACAAAACATTGTATGGAGTAGAAAAGAAACCCCTTGTGCTTGTGGACTGAGTCAGAATTTGAAGACAGCGATGCAGCATGGGCTAGCTATAGAATGAATGACAGGAAGAACAATTCATATTGAAAGAGAACTAGTGATGATCTTTCTCTGGTATCATGATTAGTCACTTCCTTGTTTGGCTTGACATGTTAGCCCACCCCTTTCCCACCAGCAGATCCAATCACTGGTGCACCCTCTTCTCCATCCCAAAAAACAAAAGCCCCCCCCCCTCCTCTTATCCATCATTCACACATCTTGCCACTTGATGGAGGCATTTGATTGCTGGCGAGAATAACGAGACATGGTAATGTTGGATCGGGATGGATGGATGGAGCCTTTCCGAGAGCACCACAACACCAACACAAACACAACATTCTTTGATTAAGACAATACGTTAGCATTGTTACGGTCCCTCCTCCTGGAGTTACCGATGCCCTTTTAACTTTTTCTATTGCTCATGTGAGTCCCAACAGTGAAGAGGCCTGCAGGAAGGTCCTAAAATCACTGCTAGGTTAGCCCGGTGGGATCAGCTCCTGGGCTCCCTCTAATAAAACTGGTGCCGAGGATCCTTAACACTCGACACGTAATCGGGTCTGCCGGTACATCACAAGAGACAGAGAGAGCTCTGAGCTTGGGTTTCGTCCTTTGGGACGTGGTATGTGTGCAGTCCACACGAGGGAGAGCATGTGGGGATCACATGCGAGGGTGGGCGGACACACGAGCGTCAGACTGCGAGGCAGAGAGGACAGCTGTGGCTTGCAGCGGCGGAGGGCATGAGGTCGGGCAATGGGATTCTCGGATACAAGAGAAGAAAAGGCTGCAGGAACCGCCGGAAAAGCGGCTGGTGATGACACGTGCTCGAATTCCTCATGCTGCTGTACGTTCCATGTAAGGAGCCACAGCAGCTATCTGATATCTACTTGGTCGAACGTACATCCCGTGTGCTCGCATGTGCGAACCTTGCTCTCTCTCGAAACCGGTGGATGGATATCCCCTCGGTTGGACAAATTATTAAGTGGATCCGATCTACCGTAGATTTAGGATGAAATTATTGGTATCTACTAATTCATCCTAAATCGACCATAGATCTAATCAACTAATCATTTCTCCTCCAACATTCTTAAACAAAGAGCATGGATGCCTCAAACACGAGCCATCCAATTATCACGTGAACATCCATGATCGAGTAAAATACCCAATAAAATACGTATGTCCATTCAACAATGGATCACTTGATTGGGAACTATTTATGCAATATAGGGCAATGGGTTGTATCGTTTGCATAAAAACGGTTTCACTTTCCTTTGCATGAATCAATGGTTGAATCATCCATTGATCACCTAGGGTGCATTTGATTATACTATTTGATTTTTAATTTTTAAAAAATATTTTTTATTTTTTTTATTTTTATTATTGAGTAAAAATAAAAAAATAAAAAATATGTTTGATAACTTTGTTGTTATAAAGTAAAAAGCAATATTTGAGGATGGCAGATGAAGAGTTCGATAAGAGAGAATGATTCAGGAAGGAGGGAGAAGGGGGTGGGGAGGTGAAGAACTCAACGAGGGAGAAGGATTCGGGCTTTTTGCTTTTTAGTTTGGTGTTTTAGATATGTGGAAGCAAAAAAAAAATAGAAAAGTAAGTTTTGAAAAGCAAAAAATTTTTGCTTTGCATATAAAGTAATTATTTTGATTTTTTTTATTTTACTTTTTATTTTTTATGGTGTTACTAAATATTATTTTTTGATTTTTATTTTTTAAAAATTAAAAAAAAAAAAATTAATGGCTAACCAAACGCACCCTTAGAGATTTATATAGACGAATAAATTATGACATCTAAAGATTTGTGAAATCTATGTGGTAGGTGATCCAACAATGGATTTGTACGAAAGAAGATGAATCTTTCCTTCGCATAAAAGATACAACTCGAAACCACTGCATGGTCCATGTCTAAGACTGAACCTTCTCCAATTCAAGCGCGAACTATAACTCAGAACCACTTCATGGTCCATATCCAAGACCGGACCTTCTCCGATTCAAGCACGAACTATATTGCACCATCTAAATGCACAATTACAATTACAGAACTTGTTTTGCTATCTTGGCATCTTGCTAGCTTGCCTATTAGTTGTGGAACACCTACTAATGAGTGGATTGTTGATTTATAAGCTTACTAGGTAATCAAATGGATGAGCAACTAAGATTTTGTCTAATAGCTTACGGATTGGATCCCAGTCTCTCTCTCTCTCTCTCTCTCTCTCTCTCTCTCTATATATATATATATATATATATATCAATTAACTTGTCTTCTTATTACGAAGGATCTAGCTAGATGCGGTGAATTTGTGGCTGTGCACAAGAATTTTCATGCATGATCAGTCATCTGTCTGTCCTTTACTAATCATGTGGAGATTTGCACTCATGAGAATGGATATGGGAATATTTCAGCATACAAAGGGCTGTTGATGTTTATGGACTTATTTAAAGTAGATCAATAATTGTAACTATGAGGGCCATGTTGTTTCAAAACAAAACGACAAAGAGTAATAATTAACAAACTGATCTGACTGCCTGTGTGGGATCTTTTGATTAATCATTTGGCTTAATTTTCACATGGCTTTTATCTGTGAAGGATATGATTTAAAGTCAAAGTACCACCAAAAGATTAGTCGCATGAGCTTGTCTCGGTTGGCAGCATGTTGCTTGTTGCATGCATTTGATGCGGAGTGCTTCAGATGCATTTGTGGACCATTTCCTTTTTACGACATGCAATACTTGGCAGATCTTGTAGGATGGTCACACATTAGGGTTCATATTATGTGTTTCATGGCTCTCTGTCCACAGAAGCATAAATTGTAGTGTGACGAGATACTCTTCTGCTAGAACGTAGCTTGAATTTAGGATTCTAGCGAAGAAGATCAAAATAATTCAAATATGCCTGGAATAGATTTGTACACGAAATGTACACAAAAAAAAAAAAAAAAAAAAGTCATAGGCTTGATGAATGTGGCGGCATAAAGCATGTACAAATAGCAAAAGATGGAATTTCTGATGTGAACTCAGCCCAACCTTCAGGAGGAACAACTTAGATCATCAGAAAAGTATCTACTTACCTGTTGATGCCTTGACAGACTAAAAATGGAAGCGTCTCAGATTTCTTCGCAGTAATGAGAATGAAGTATCTTCAGCAATAATGTATTCATGGAAGTAGGAAAAACCATGCATGGTGGAACGACCATATTTTAAGCCACATCGGCAACAAAACTGTACCTTCTAAACCTAGTAGTTTGGCGGCAACAAAACGACCATTCATGGAAGAGGGAAGCATTGTGGCTTCATAGATATTAAGGTTCAAGTGCGAGGTATAATCTTACATTAACTAATTTATAATGTTGGCTTAACAGCTTGCGTTTCTAAATTGAATTAGCTTCATCAAATTAAAATATCAAGTCTGTTCGGTGAGAGGACTCTGGCTAATCAAAACCAAACTTGATTGGTGATGGTGGGTACGAGCACAACCTTGAACGTAGGTTCTTTAAAAGAGTGGATTTTCATAAATGTGTGGTCAAATGTTGCTCTTGCAAAGCGGGTGATTCTTGGGCTAAAGTGTATGCAGGCAAAAGATGTCCAACCCTATGGTTTGACCACCAAGGTCAAGAATATATAGGGCCCACATGTTATACCCATCAGAAGGGTCATACGAAGAGGTTCCAAAATTTAGGTGTTTGGTTCGCAATCGAAATTGAAATCTGAATGGATTGAAATCAGAATTGGAACGGCCAAATTCTCCAACTATTTGATTTGTGACGGAAATCAAAATCGAAATAAAAATTTGAATTCTCAGAGAAAAAGGAGTTTTAGACAAATTCGGCCATATTATCATTTTATCCCGAAATCATAATCGAAATGGGACTCCTTCCGATCCAATGATTGGAATGGGAGTCATACATTCCCATTTCGATTCTAAACCCCAACTCTTCTCAACCAAGTACCTCCTCAAAAGAACCATATAGATCAAATTAAGATCTAACGGCAAACATCCCATCGCTCACCACCTCAATTCTATGCTCACCACCTCAAGCCACCTTTCAGAGGACTTGCAAGCAAACTAACTAAGTCGAGTTCGATCGGCTCCTTCAAATCTGATGATACATTACAATTGTTCAAAGGACCAAGAACAAAGCTAGAGTCAAAGACCAAGACTAAAGAAATTAAGAGTGAGTTTTCACCATCAAGTTAGATCCAATGGTACCAAAACTATCATCTAAAGAAGATCACCATCAGAACATTTTCTTCTAGAATTACTTTGATGAGATAGTTTAGTATAGTTATTGCTTATGAGTAATTTTTCTTTCTTCTTATCAAACTCTGACGAGGCCCAGATATCCTTAGCTTTGTAAGGGACCCCAGAGCCTTAAAGTATCCCCTAATCCACTATTTTGATCAGTTAAATGAAATTTTCTTCCGTAGGATTATCTACTCTGGGTGCTGGATTCTATAGAGGCCCTAGTAGATTCTAGGGATGAGAGTGAGGCCAATTGAGGGAACCCTTGATCGCAGCATGCTTGAGGCATTAGCTAGTGAAATTTTCTGGCATGGAGAAGAGTGATAGGTGGCAAGGTAGGGAAGCTACTAGGTATCCTTAGAATAGATCTTAGTTTTCCCTTTTACATTTAGTTTTTAAAGAAACTCTATTATTTGCTTCCAAATTTTAGGAATGTTTTATTTTTTGTACGCTTAATTATGTCTTCCATAGTTTCACTCTGAGCCTAATATTAGACCTTCCTTGTCGGTTCAACATATTCAGCTCGTATCAAGGCAAGGTCATTCTTAGTGATTATTATGGTAGTATAATTTTCTTTCGGGACCTTTGCTCGATTTTGTGACACATGCATTAGTAGATTATGGAAGACAAAAAATATATATTCCCAATATTTGTTCTACTTTTAACATTTGATCAGTTGCTCTCAATTCTGATTGATCAGAAATTGTTTTCAAAATTTTAATTTGATCATATCAAGCAAGATAAGTTGTATTACAGGGAGTTCCTTCCATGATTGTTTATTTTCCTATGTGACACATCTACTCATAGGCATTATCCACCATGCTCCTGCAACCCTAGCTATAACCTTATCTTCATGGACTAATGTAACTAAAAGATAAAGGTGATAGATACATGCACCTAAGACCTTATATGTACCACCAGTTGGCTTTCTACTACCATCAGTCTTTCATGCATATATCGATAGCACTCCCACCTTCAAAGCCCTACCAGGGGTAAAGCCCCGATGGTTGGAACCTAACTGACGACCAACATCTATCATGTGAACAAAAATAGCCATAGCTAGCCCCTGCAATCGATGAGAAGCGTACGCCATTCGGAGGCGTCTGATGACAATCACCCTACCATCTATTCCTATCTGACAGCAACCACCCCACATCAATAGGGTTGGCAATTTGCTTTGCCCCATTGGGCACTCAACCCTAAGGGATAGGTTTGACCCAACCCATTTAAAGTCGACAGTGAAGGGTTTTCATTCTAAAACTTGTAGAATGAAAAAAAAAAAAAAAAAAAAAAAAAAAAAAAAAAAAAAAAAAAGAAACTAGTTTCATATAATGACCAGTTTAAATTTATATTATTATATTATTTTTATTTTTTATTTTTTTTTTTTTTTTTTTTTTTTTTTTTTTTTTTTTTTTTTTTTTTTTTTTTTTTTTTTTTTTTTTTTTTTTTTTTTTTTTTTTTTTTTATTATTTTTATTTATTTAATTTTTATGTAGAAAAAAGCGAAGCAAGTATGGGTGTATGGTTCCTGGTTATGAGGTGGACAAGGATAATAGTCTACCTGGTCCATATTCATCATGTTGTCATTTCCCTAACCATAAGGTCCAATGGCAACTATGAGTCCTCTTGACTATAGGTCCAACCTTCTACCAAGTTCATAATTGTGCGTAAATAATTTCACAATGACAGCAAAATTACCGTAATATTGCACCAACAGCAAAACTAATTCCAAGATTGAACCGCTCAAGGCACAAATGCCCCAAAGCAATGGAATATTGAAGTAGATCTAGGCCTCGTTACAACTCATCTAGGCCAAACTAAGGCACTATCCGTGCCTCGTAGCTGGAGCTGTCAAGACGGGCCGGTTCGCCCCGACCTGCAAAAATCCACCTCTAAACAGGATGGGGCGGGCTGACCCATTTAACTGATGGATTGAGAAAATTCCAACTCAACCCAACCCGCATGGGCTGCTGGTTAAATGGGCCAATCGGTCAAAATTTTCAAAAAAAAAAAAATCTGTAAAACAGCAATATAAACAGAATTTCATATTCAATTCAAGCTCAAATCAACCTATCAAAGTCTCACATCTCAATTCACAATTTCACATTCATAATGATAAAGTCAAAGACTCTAATTCTAAGTCTTAACTATCCAAAGCAACTGCCAAGTATCATTGTTTGTGGTCCGCTTCAAACTTAGAGTCATAAAATAAAATTGTCAAACTTAAATACTTAATACAATCCAATCTTAAAAGAGTTAAAGTTTAATTTTTAAACTAATTTAAAGGCAAATCAAAATTTCAAAAAATTATCTACCATAACATCATTGTGATCCTCATCATTCAATTCTTCATCTCCTTCCTCTTCTTCATTAATTTCTTTTCAATAACATTAAAACCCTCCTTTGAGAGATATTTTTATTTCATAGCTAAATCATCATCTTCATCTACAAGTACCACAACAAGAAGTCAAGAATCAACATCAAAGTAATTAAAATCATAAAAAACTAAAATAATCAAAACAAGAAGCACTAGGCAACCAAATAAAAAAGCTAAACACAAGCCAAAAATAAAAAATTAGCCACCAAAAAAAAGTAGTAAGGAGCAAAAATCAAATAACATCTAAAGCACAAGACAAGCTTACCATTAGAAACAAAACCATACAGCCACTTACTAGTACAAAGAAAAACCTGCACTGTCTCTGGAAGCATGCTACTTCTATATTTGTTGAGTACTCGAGCACCAATGGAAAAGGCCAATTCTGATGTAATAGTAGTAATAGGAATAGCCAAAACATCATATGCCATTATTGAAAGAATTGAAAATCGATGCTTATGACTCTTCCAATAGTACAATACATCTAATTCTTCATAGAATCTAAACTCAAGTTTCGGTTCCTCCAAATAGAGATCCAATTGGGATTTTCTAGCATTTGTAATATTTTAGCTCTCAAATATTTTAATTTCCTACATCAATTCAAATACAAGTTAGATATATAATTAATAAAATAAATATGAATATGAAAAAAAAAACATAAAAAAGAGCACAAGATGAGATACTTACATCAAGTATTTTCTTGCCTTTGTTTCTAATTAATCTTCTGCTTGACATTGACATATATATATATATATGATATGGATGGAGATTGAAAAGAACTATTTGGTGCATTTGTGGAGTTAGCATATTGTTCAAAAAGTTTGTTCAATTTTGTCCACACCTCCTTCATCATATCTTTTGCTTTATTTGCATCAATCTTTGAGTAAAAGTACTCCAATATTGTAAGCTTGATGCGTGGGTCAAGAACAGTCCCAAATGCAAGTGCAACATTATATTGACTCCAATATTTATCAAATTTATTTTCATCCTCTTGCACATTCCACTTATCACCACATCTTCATTCCTCTCATTTTCCAACAACAAGCACTTAATTTCCAAATTTGCATGAAATAAAGATTGGAGGTCGGATAAGAAGAATCGAAAATCAAGTTGGTAGTCTCATAAAATGATCTAGGAACTCAAATATTTTCTCTCCTCTTGTCCACTCAAGGGATGTAGGGCAAAATTTATAGTTCTTGTCAACCAATTGGAGAAAAGAAAAAGCTTTTTGTATTTGATTGCACTCTCCAACATCAAATATGTGAAATTTCAATGGATAGACACATCAAGCATAAGCCAATAGAAGTGTCAATACTACCAACCTCCTTAATATATTCATCAAATTTTTGTATCCTACTCTCCAAACCCTTCACATACTTGACAGATTCCTAATCTTATCAAATTTATCTTTCATCCTCTTGCACATTCCACTTATCACCACATCTTCATTCCTCTCATTTTCCAACAACAAGCACTTAATCTTCCAAATTTGCATGAAATAAAGATTGGAGGTCGGATAAGAAGAATCGAAAATCAAGTTGGTAGTCTCATAAAATGACTCTAGGAACTCAAATATTTTCTCTCCTCTTGTCCACTCAAGGGATGTGGGCAAAATTTATAGTTCTTGTCAACCAATTGGAGAAAAGAAAAAGCTTTTTGTATTTGATTGCACTCTCCAACATCAAATATGTGAAATTTCAATGGATAGACATATCAAGCATAAGCCAATAGAAATGTCAATACTACCAACCTCCTTAATATATTCATCAAATTTTTGTATCCTACTCTCCAAACCCTTCACATACTTGACTGATTCCCTAATCTTAACTAAAGCATCATGGCTACTTTCAATCCTTCTTGAACAATGAGATTAAGAATATGAGCACAACACCATATATAAAAACTCACCACCACACAATAAACTATCATTCAAACAAAGCTGCTCTTTCAAATTATCTTGCATATTATTATTACTAGAGGCATTATCTAAAATCAAAGAAAAAATCTTGTTCTTAATTTCTTAATCCTTCAAAAATTCATACAACTTTGCAGCTAATTCACCCCCGTGTATGGAGGAGACATATGAGCAAAATTCAGAATTTTACTATTCAATTTTCAATTATCATTAATATAATGAGCAATTAGAGTAATATAACCCTCACTAGTGCATGCAGTCCACACATTAAAAGTCAAGCAATCTCTATTGAGAATCTTAGCAGATGTTTCAACTTCTCTTTTTCCCTCAAATAAACTTTCTGAATATTATTATAAATAGTATTTTTAGAAATAAAAACAACATCAGGATTGATATACTTCGCCCAAGTCCTAATCCCAAGATACTCAACAAATGAAAAGGACAAATCATATTGAACAGTGGCAGATGCACACAATTCACGAAAAACTTTTTGATCTATTTTTTTAATCTTTATTTTTTATCAGCATCAATTATCATTTGTCCTATATCATGAAACTTTCTCATAGGATACTTTGGAAAATGATCAGTCATAGAAGAGGTCCCATATTTTTTTCCACCATATTTATACTGCTTTTACATCCATTACATGCATCCTTTCTACACCATCTTTATCTTTTTTATTTTTGTAAAATAATTTCAAACATTAGAATATTCCTTTATCCTCTTATTTGATTTCTAACCCTAGATTTAGTTTTACTTTTACTATCTAATTTAGAATCTTCAGGCACTTCATCATCATCCACATTTACAACTTGATTCATTATACTCATAGACCAGTCATGATGCAAGTAATCAGCCATACGCCCACATAATGGAGAAATAAGCTAATAATCTATCAATCAACAAAAAAAAATCAATTAAGACAACGATCAAGCAAAATAAAAATATAAATAAGAGATTCAAATAGTAAAATCAACAGCAAGTCCAAAGATTCATAGCAAGCATCAGGTTATAAAATAAGTAGATAATGAAAACTGGGTGACGGCGTTCGGACGTGGCAGCAGTAGCTCTCTTGGTCTCTCCTTTCTTTCTCATGTAGATACACTATAGAGAAGCTGCTAGCATGGATAAGACTCGACGGCTGGTATGGCTCATGCAGGCAAAAAAGTTCAAGGAGATTTGGTTTCAAATTTGGGAGTAATTTGATATATATATATATATATAAAAGAGATGGGCCAGATCGCTCCGACCTGCTTCGAATCCGCCACAACCACAACCCAAATGGGCGGTTATATATATATATTATAAGAGGTGGGCCAGCTTGCCCTGATCTACCCCGAATCTGCCACAACCCACAACCCAAATGAGGCAGGTTATTTAATCCGCTTTTAGATAGATTGCTAAAACACAGGGCCGGCCCTGGGCAGGTCAAACTGGCGACCGCCTAGCCCAGGCCTAGATCTGTATTGATATTCCAATAGGTGCAAGGATGCTTCTACAATATTATAAAAAAAATAATTAAATAGGTTAATGATAGTTTATACACTGCTTAATGAATATATCTATAAAAATTATTGCACGTAGATTAATTTTCAATGATAATTAATATTTAAAGTATGTTAATTTTAATAGAGAATGTCTCATTTTTCATTTAGCCTAGTCTAAAAAATGTCAGGACCGCCTGCTAAAACATGAACTCAATCCATCCCATTTACATGACGGGATGGGTCAATTGACGGGTCCAACCCAAATTGATAGCTCTACTCATAGCGAGAAGCACCAACAACCTAACTTGACCCACACCTAAGAGGTTGATGCTAGCACCAACAACCCAACTTGACCCACACCTAAGAGGTTGATGCTGGCCAGGGCCGGCCCTAGGGCAGATCGAACTGGGGGACCGTCCCAGGTCTCAGGCTCTGCATTGATGTTCCAATGAGGTATAAAGATGGCTTTCTATAATATTATAATAAAAAAAATAATTAAATAAGTTAATGATGGGTTTTACACGCTGTTTAACAAATATATCTATAAAAAATTATTATATGTAGATTAATTTTTTAATAATAATTAATATTTAAAATATATTAATTTTTAATAAAAAAATTTATTTTATTATTTGATTCCGGATCTAAAAAAATGTCAGGACCTGCTCTGATGCTGGCAACTCTACGTGCCCAGACCGCGCTGCAATAACAACCAAAACCAGCAGCCTAATATGGATGAACATGATAGGCATCATGACAAAATAAATAGTGCATTTGACTGACAAATCTTCGGGTAGTCGGAGCTGCAGCATTGAAAGACTAGCCAGCCTTGGTTGATGACTATTCGAATGGTACCACCTGTCTTATTAAAAGCAAGTTTCGATTTGTAAAGGCTAAACTGAAAGGATCAATCAGCATCTGGTGGTCCACCTTAATTAGAGGAAAATCATGCGCTCTATCGGAAGACATCATCGGAGCATGGACCTAAATGAGAAAAAAAAAATACTCAAGGGCTGCTGCATTGCCTTCGACAACTCCCAAGCCTTCACGCTCCAGCTGAAGCAAGCTGCCAGATAAGTGTAGAAGTACCCAGAGAAATCTGACGAGCTCGCTGTACGGGTTCGTTTTAGTAAGCCAATATACATGCATGGCCAGGTTTCACCATGGACTTCGCTCGGAGTTTTATGATATGACCAAAATAGTAGTAACACAAACAAAAATGCCAGATAAAACCTATCAAGTGATGAGGAAGGTTGACTTACAAGCTGGAGGGTCAAGTCTGCGACGAGAACAAACAGCATCATAGCCAACCATGGCAGCTTTCAGTTAAGGGCGAGCTGCCTAAGCTCAATGCTTAGAAATTAAAGACCCTCGTTCCACCCCTAACGCACGCAAATCAGAAGTTAATTTGATGCTTCAGGGGCATGGACAAGTCGCCATGCAATAGCCCATCAGAACATTGAACTACGTACGTACTTCTAGCTAGGTTGGAAAGAGCTAGCATAATGAGATGCCTAAAGAACAAGTGTCTGCTAATGAATCCCCCCGGGAAAGAAGATCACGAGGAAGACTCTTGCTATATATCTCTCGCCCTCATTTTCATCACATCCGAGTTGTGCCTCGGATGGAGGAAAAGATGAATTGGAGGCCAAACAATATTTTCATATATATATATCATGTTTTTAATTTGTCATGATTACTACATCAAGGTTGTCATTGACAATGGCAATAGCAAGAATGTGGCCTCCAAAAAACTCGAAAATAAACTCAGGCTCCCAGTTATCAGTCAACTAATAGCTGAACGAGTCACTTGGGTCAATGATCGATCTAGCCATCACTGTAAGCCATAGGAGTCATGTCTCTTCCAATTGGAACAAGACACGAGAAGAATTTTGGTGTGATGTCGATACCCATAAATATATGCCACCTCTTTCTCAGACGGTTGTGGATCAATGATTGCATCTACCTATGATGATTGAGAAAATACCTACACCTATGATCTGAATGGAGTAGAATCAAGATATAAACTAGAGCAGTTGAAGAGTCGAAAAAAAGGTGGCAATAGCTGGATCCCAAGCTAGCGTCATAGCTAGAACAACTCGATATTCCTTGGGAGGAATATATAGACCACTCAGGACCAGTAGCTGCTCGAAGGTCTAAGACACTTGCTACATCTTCAGGGGATGGCCCATGCAAGCTAGGAGACATCTGAAAGAGGACCGATGGCGTCCAACAATGGAAGCATGATGACCGATGAAAACTCCCTTCAATATGAACGAGGCTTCTATTCAACGGGACTCGGAAGTCAAATTCCCCAAGCTGGGGGAGCTAATGCATGCCAGAGATGTCCGGCCCAATGGTTCAATTATCCTAATCATGATTACCTAGGGACCCATCATTTAGACCCATTAGAAGGGTCTTATGGAGGTTCAAGAATGCACATCAAGGAACCTTGTGGATAGAGCTATTGTCCAAGAACCGTCAAGGAACCATATGGATCGGTTCTAATTCGACGACAAACATAGTCTTACCAAAAATGTTTCAATGGCAGGCTAAATGCCATTAGAAAGAAATTGACGATGAATGTTTTATGGTTGGAACAAGTGCCCAATGGTGCCATATTCATCGTCAAAAGATTTCTAATGTCATGATGGTCATTGTCAAAACTATAAGGGTCCATGTTCCACCTTTATTAATCATCCTATGAAGATATTTGTGGTTCCATGTTTATTGTTAGGAGCCACCTTTTAGAGGACTTGCGGATCGTATGTTTGAGGCCAACTCGTTCATATCCAATGGCTCATTATTGTCAACTTTGTTGAGTGTGGCTTAAATTTGATGTGATCCATAGTACGAATCCGATCTGTTTTGTACTTTATTTGATTTGTTTGGATATTATGATCTTTTCTCTATATTTTAGGATTTGATGGCTATATATGTATTATAATCACATCTTTTGTTATTTGGAGGGTCATCTTTTGTTATTTGAACCGCCACTCTTTATTCTTCATCTTTTTTATATAGTGAAATTTCTCTTCATCTTTGCTCACAGACGTAGGCCAAAGTCCAAACCATGTAAATCATTATCTTATTTTTTTGTGTGTCATTATTTGTTATTATTTTAAATTTCATACTAATTAATAGGTAATCTTGCAACAAACTAGTATCAGAGCTAGAGATTTAGATTTATTCAGGTTTGTTTGTCAGATTTGTTTTTAAGTTTTTGATTATGTGATTTTATTTTTTTTCTCTATTATTTCTTCATAATGGCTATGAAATTTGAGATCGAAAATTTTAATGGGAAAAAAGGATTTCAATTTTTGGCGTGTAAAGATGCGAGCTCTATTAGTTTAGTAAGGATTGCTGAAGGTGCTAATTAAAAGATAGAGATGCTTTGCCAATGACATTGTCAAAGGAGGATAAGGATGATCTCCTAGAGCACACATACAATACGATTTAGTTATTTCTAGTATAAGAGATTCTGTGAGGGATTATGGATGAGTTATCTGCTATAGTATTGTGGCTCAGGTTGGAAAGCATTTATATGACTAAGTTGAAGGGAAGAGAATAGTTTCCCTCCAGAATGCCCAGGTTGCATCTAAAAATTTTTCTAATATTCTACTTATTTAATGATCAAATCCTTATCTGAATTGCAGCGGAACAAGGGATCAAATATCAAATTATCTGATATAAACCTTCGCGGAGGTTTGGATATGCAGACCCTCTACTTTGCATGCACGTCAGACGCTACAGGAAAGCAGGATGAACTCCAATCCAATTAGCTTCGCATACACAATCAATCGAAGGATGAGATGTGATGATGTGACACCTCACACCAGCAGGTAAGATGCCCAAGAAGGATCCACGCCAAGGAGAGGAGGCGGCAACAAAGAGAGAGATGTAGAAGATGAAGAACCTCTCTCTTCACACGCCTGTCTCTCTCTCTCTTTTTCTCTTCTCTCAATTTGATTTGTTTGCTATTCTATTCTCTTCTCTCATCCATAGGTAGAGACTCTCTCTATTTATAGATAATTTTCATGACCCAATGAGAGAAAGACTCTTTATTCAAATCTGATTTGAATTGGTACAATACTCATGAAAGAAAGACTCCTATATAAGATATAATTGCCATCACTTATGACGTCCACTTTGCACCTACTCCCACACCCACTTGGGATGTCCCAAATAAGCACTAAACTAATTTTTGATCATGCTTCATGAGTGAATATTCCCAGTGTAAGTAGGAATACTCATATCTCATTTAAAACAGATCCGATTCGAATCTGATTCGAAATCAGTTCGAAATAATTTTGAAAGGCTGTCAATCCTAAACTCTTTAGGACTTTTATACCAAGTCTAACTTAAATTTTGAACCTATTTAAGTCTAATTAATTCAGATCTAATCTAAAATTAATTAGTACTTAAATTCAATTTTTATATGTTCCATAGATCATAGATAGAAATTGTTCATCTCCAGGATTGAACCTGAACCTCATATGTAGTGCTAGCTAGACATAGTCAACTCTTCAATCCCGTTTGACCCATAACTCAATTCTCAATCAAATTAGCTTATATGTTCAATCAAGTCAAGTACTTTCAGATTGGACATATAAATATGGGTCAATTTCTTTCTACTTTATCTGACTTGTGTGCGTGACTTCATAGGTTCAAACACTAAGCCGGTAGCACAAGAACCAATTCCTGCACTAATCGAGATACTATCTAGCAATGATTTCCGACGTCCAGATAGGTCGAATTATCGTAAAGAAATATTTCAGAATTCATACTCATGGTTACTGCATAATTTATCCTTTTGATCCTGGATGCTCTAGGATGATCTTAGGTTAACTGTCAATCGAGATTCTTCATCCACATTGTATTTCAACCTTTCAAATCCATCTCATAGATTATCCTGACCAAGGATTTACTAAATTAAAATATAGCGATACATCAACTCCAATAATTTGGAGGGATCAATCCCATCTTGATCCACACACAGACTTCGCAAGTACTTGACTGTACCCAGTAGCCTTCCATTACTACATTAAAAATTCAGGTAATTTGGCACCAAAGCACAGTGAGTTGCTTGCAAGTCACTATGGTGATCTCAGGTCTGAAGGACATTTATACCCATGTGTTTCGTGAGCAGCTCTTGATAGCATAATGCTCAGCAGGTGAGTCACTTGTTCAGTGACGATGTACTCTTACATCTCACCTGTATGCCATACCAGTGTCACCACACTCCTTAGTTAAGAGGACAACCAATCCATATGACACACAATGACCTTCACTCGATAAACATCATCATCCCGTAATGACGTATCATTTGATCGCGAACTTGTTTAAAAACTATACAATAAATCCTCTCTTATCGTACACTAGTATAGTTCTAGAGACTTTATCACAGTATAAGGGTTCAAGGAAGATGTCATTTTGTGATGAAAAATACTAAAATAACTATTATTCAATAATCAATAATTTATATATAAGGATGAATTCAATCGTCACACGATTGATTTTAGGACACAATTTCCAACAACTTTCACTTGGACTAAAGTCAATCGGGGCAGTATCTTATACCCATATTTCATTTGAAGTTATCGAACTCTTTGATCTCGAGAGCTTTAGTGAAGGGATCGGCTAGGTTCTCCTTTTTGTCAATCTTCTGAAGCTCGACGTCACCTCGGTTCACGATCTCTCGCATTAGATGATAGCGGCGCGGAACATGTTTAGTATGATGGTGTGACTTAGGTTCTTTCACCTGAGCTATGGCATTGGAGCTGTCATAATACAGCAGGACAGGACCATCAATGAAAGGTACAACTTCCAGTCGATAATGAATTTTCGCAACCACATCGTCTCCTTTGCAGCATCCGATATAGCAATGTATTCTGCTTCGCATACAGAATCGGCTACAGTATGTTGCTTGAAATTTTTCCGCAAACAACTTCTCTATTCAAGGTAAATACGTAGTCCGACATGCTTTTACTATCATCACAATCTGACTGAAAATTGAAATCAGTATATTCCACAAGTTTTAGATTAGAGTCTCTATAGATAAGCTATTGGTCTTTAATATTTTTCAAATACTTAAGAATTACTTTTGTAATCTTCCAATGCTTCTCATCCAAATCTAGCTGGTACCTACTCACTACTCCGAGTGAATAGACCACATCCGGTCTTGTACATGTCATAGCGTACATGATAGATCCCACTGTCGAAGCATATGATATTCTACTCATACGCTCTCTCTCATCAGGAGTTGTCGGACAATCTTTCTTGGAAAGAGTAATTCCATGATCTATCGGAAGATAACCTTTCTTAGAATTATCCATGTTGAACTGCTTCAACAAAGTGTCAATGTATATGGATCGGGACAATCCAAGCAACCTTCTAGATCTATCCCTATAGATCTTCATTTCTAGGATGTAGGATGTTTCTCCCAAGTCCTTCATGAAAAACTGTGATGATAACCATAGCTTTATACTCTACAAAGTAGGGATATCATTTCCTAGTAACAGTATGTCATCCACATACAGCTCAAGAAAAATGATCACAGAATTGGAAGCCTATTTGTAGATGCTAGGCTCTTCTCCATTCCTAACGAAGCCATACATTTTGATTACTTTATCAAAATGCATGTTCCAACTCCTCGATGCCTGCTTAAGTTCATAAATTAACCTTTTCAGCTTGCATACTTTTGACTCATTTATGGATGTGAACCCTTCAGGTTGTATCATATACACCTCTTCTTCCAGCTTTCCATTAAGAAAAGCAATTTTGACATCCATCTATCAGATCTCATAATCTAAGTGTGCAACGACAGCAAGCATAATCTGGATGGACTTGAGCATTGCCACAGGAGAGAACATCTCGTCATAGTTAATACCATAACGCTGACAATAACCCTTAGCAACTAGACGGGTTTTATAGGTCTCTACCTTTCCGTCCGCTCCTCTTTTTCTCTTGAAAATTTATTTACACCCTATGAATTTTATCTCTTCGGACAGATCAACTAGTGTCCAGACACTATTATCTTCATAAACTCCATCTCAGACTTCATGGCCTCAAGCCATTTTTGAGAGTCGGGCCTTTGCATGGCCTCCATATAGGTGATCAGATCCTCATCGTTCTCATCAAGTTCAATAGGATCGTTATCCCAGACCAAAAAATTATAGTATCTGTCCGACTAACGCGGTACTCTACCGGATCTCCTTAATGGTGCCTCTACTAGTTTCGAATTCGATTCACCAATCAAATTTAATTCTGTATGTGTCGGTCCTTCCATCTCATGAACTTCATCAAGTTCAATTTCACAGGTATTAGCTCCTTCACTAAGAAACTCTTTTTTCAAAAAGACTGTCCGGCTGTTGACGAGTACCTTTTATTCTGCAGTGAGATAGAAGTAGTACCTTTTAGTTTTCTTTGGATATCCTACGAACAAGCATCTATCGAACTTCAGTCCAAGCTTATCTATCTTTAAATGCTTGACATAAGTTGGACACCCCCAGACCCTAAGATGTGAGAGCACCGGCTTACGTCCAGTCCATATCTCATAAGAAATTTTATCGACAGACTTGCTGGGTACTTTATTCAAAATATAGCAGGTAATCTCTAGAGCATATCTCCAAAAAGATATTGACAGACTGAAAAAGCCCATCATGGATCGAACCATGTCTGACAAAGTTTGATTCCTCCTCTCGGACACACCATTATGTTGTGATGTTCCAAGAGGGATCCATTGTGAGAGAATCCCATTCTCTTCTAGATATGTTAGAAACTCACTGATGAGGTATTCACCTCCTCAGTCTGATCGAAGGATCTTAATACTCTTTTCAGTTTGTTTCTCTACTTAAGCACGGAATCGTTTGAATATTTCAAATGATTCTGACTTATGCTTTATAAAATAGATATACCCATACCTCGATAGGTCATTTGTAAACATAATGAAGTAGTAGTATCCTCCTCTGGTACTTATGTTCATAGGCCCACATACATCAGTATGTATTAGACTTAGGATATCACTGGCTCTTTCATCTTTTTTTTTGAAAGGTGACTTAGTCATCTTACCAAGTAGATAAGATTTACAGGTAGGTAATAATTTACAATCATCTATCTCCAAAATATATTCTTTGATCAACCTGTCAATCCTATACTTGTTCACATGACCAAGCCTACAATGCTAAAAGTAAAATTCACTGACATTATCTATTTTGAGATATTTACTAGGTATGTACATTATACTAACAGGCCGTGATATTATGTATATACCACGTTTTAATTATCTACACATAATTGTAGTATCATTCATAATGATATCACAAAAATCATCCTTTATTATAAACTTGTAACCAAGTTTGGCCAAAAGACCTACAGAAATGACATTCATCATAAAGAAGGAACAATAATGACAATCATCTAACATGACACTACTGGACTCGAAGACAAGCTGCAAAGTTCTCAAGGTCAGAACTGGAACAAGACTTCCATCTCCAACGTTAAGAAACCGCTCGTCCTCTCAAAATTTTCTACTTATCTGCAGTCCCTGCAATGAATTGCATATATTAATAAGACTTTCGGTATCCAATACCCAGGTAGCAGTATCACAAACAGAGAAATTACAAGATGTTATCATATAAATACCTTGTGAAGCACCCACTTGCCTCTTTCTCTTGTTCTTAGGCCTATTTGGGTCAAGGGTGGCTATATAAGCAGGACAATTCCTTTTTCAATAACCCAGCTTCTTACAGAAGAAGTACTCTGCCTGGTTCTTATCAATTTTTGACGGTTTGCTCTGCTTGAGATCGACGGTATGAGATTTTTGTACCTTTTTCTTTTTTTCTCTCTTAGAGGATCGACGTCCTGCAAATGAACCTCCCACTAAATTCACTGGCTTCTTTTGAAGCTAATGATCATTCTCAAAAGTCTACAGTAATCCTAGCAAATCATGGTAGTTTACTGCAGGCTTCATCATTCTATAATGACTGAAAAAAGATAGGTAGGATTTCGATAACAAATTGAGGATAGCATCTTTGCCTAACTGTTCATGCAATGGAAAGTTAAGTTTGCTAAGGCGTTCAATCTGCTCAATCATGTATATGATCGGTGACTGAAACTCTCTCTCGCATACGGGTATTAAACACTGCACAAGAGATTTTATATCTCTCCGCATCCTCAAGAGTGTTGAAAGACTCATTCAACATTTGAATCACCTCCTCAAGCTGTGCATCCTCGAACTTACGACTAAGTTCATCATTCATAGCTGCCCTCATCATGCAACGCACAGTCATGCAATCATTGAGCTACTTCATGTAAGTATCTCTCGCAGCACGAGGAGCATTGGTTGCAGCTTCTTCGGGTGCCTGATCTGTAAGGACATACAAAATCCTCTCGTGCTCCAACACGATCTTCCACTTTCGATACCAGCTATCAAAATTGGGTCTGATGAGCTTGTCGCTGTCCAACAGCGAATGGAGGGATAGTATGTTGGCCATAACTGAAAGAAAAAAATATTAGCCTATTAGTATATGAATTTTTTTTTTTTTAATTCTGAAGATATGGACTTTAGTCTAAAGATCCTCCCACTATTTTTTGCGAATTGGTAGCCTCTACCTCCAACTCGAGGAATTACATTAATTCCTTAGTGGGTACTAGAATCCACACGAACTGCATTCGTGTCCGAGTGTGGCTCGACCAACTTTAGTGCATCTATGGGTAGGTTCATAACCAATTATTTCTCTAAACAATTTTTAGCATTGGGTTTTGCCCCAGACATCCCTTCAGCAGGCGTATAGTGCCTCCACTGAAAATCCTGGTTAGGTCCAACCATTAACATGACTATCAAGTGCATCCAACAAACGGATGTCCAGGTCTGAGTATAGCTCGACCAATTTGAGCATTGATCTGAAGGTATATCATGATGGTCATATGATGAATGATAATTTCAATACATAATAGACACCAGGTGTGTGACGCTTTCAATACTTATTTGAAATATTGGACTCATTATCACACACCTTAATGGAAGGCAATGACCAAGTTATCTCATAACTTTATCATTTTATAGACCTAATAATTTAGATGATTTGATTTCATTGATCTGAGAATAAGAGAAGAAGTCAACCTGCAAGCTGTAAATCCTTTCACTAACTTCACCAAGTCATGTAAAGGATTAAATACAAACTGATCTAAAGATATCTAAATCAGTCACACTGATTCACCTTAATGGCATGGGTTTGCACGAATCGACTAGTAACCTAATCAAAATATAATCTATCATGTTGGCCAGGTAAGTGAGATCAGCGGGAGAGATCTGCCTTTAACTCACCGTAGACGCATCTAGGTGAATAGCTTCCAATTAAAAATTACTTGATCGAATCTGCCAAACTTACCTTAGATACCAACTGATTAATTAGTTTCAATTTGGCACACCAGAAGATTCGGACTCAACCATGGAGCCATGATCATGATCCATTTATTAGGGTCAAACACATGGACTTGATCAAACTTCAACTATTGAGATTGCTTTAGAGAAATACTGACCTAATCTAATTCAACACTTGATTAGATTTAATTAATTTTTTTACTTGGTCCATATGTGTTCCTAACCCTAGATCTAACCCATTAAAAGGACCTGATCCATGCTAATCCTTTGCTCATCATACTATGTGGTGTCTTAATGATCTTCAATTCTCAATTCTAGATCATTCAAACTTAATTCAAAATTAAGTATGTAAAATGTGTATTTCAGTTTGTAGAACTATTCTACAAATATTTCAAGTGAAGCATACCATATGTTCAACACATGAAAATAAATTTTTATAATATGTTTAACAATTAAACATACATAGGTATGATTTAAACTTCATTCATACATCTCATGTATCATGATAACTTTTACATCAATACCAATTACATCATATGTAATATGTAATTCAGATCTAAAATAATTTTATACCTAAATTTTATCCGATTATAATGAATCATCAATCACTTTAGGTCTAATTTAAATATATTTATGATCAAAATAATACATAAAAGTCTGTTCACTTTTCTTCTTCATTAAACTGGATCACAACGATACCCCTACACGTCATAAGAGAACCTATCGAATAGGTAAAAGAGAGATTAATCTCTTCAATCTCTTATGATCGAACGGTCTGATGATCTCATCAATTCGAGTACTAGGCTACTAAGATCTGAAATATAATTTCATATATAATTATATCAACATGCAATTATTGATAAAACTATTTTATGTCTTGAACATATCCTTGATCTCATCAATTATATTCTTCATCTAATCCAATTAGATTTGATATATCATATACATCATATCAAATCTAAAAATTATCTTATACTGATTATAAAATATTAATTTTAGATTTGATATCAAATAGAAAAATAATTAGATGCAAATATGAATGTATAAAGAATTAATTTCTGGTAAAATCTACTTTCGCGCAGTGCTGAATTATGATAGGATTTAGATCTAAATATCTATCGAAACAGATCCAATTTAAATTTAAAATAATCATCACTTTATAAGAAAAATAATAAAATTAAAATTTTATAAAAATAAATTTAAAATAAAATTTTAATTTATATTATTTTTCATAAAAAATACAGCAATAGCAGAATTCTATTATAATACATTTATAACAACCTCAATCAACCATTAATTAGGCACCTCTAATCTAACCAAAATTAGATCAAAAATTTTATATAAATAGATTTAAATAAGATTTAATGTTACACAAAAAATTTTAATTATATCTTATGTAAATAATCATAAAAAATTTTATTTTATATGTATATATTTTAAACCTGGTTCTGATATCAGTTGAAGGGAAGGGAATAGTTTTTCTGTTGCATCTAAAATTTTTTTCTAATATTTTACTTATTTAATGATCAAATCCTTACCTGAATCACAATGAAACCAAAGATCAAATCTCAAATTATCTGATATAAACCTTCACGGAGGTTTGGATATGCAGATCCTCTACTTCACATGCACATCAGACGCTGTAGAAAAGCAAGATGAACTCCAATCCAATTGGCTTCGCATACATAATCAATCGAGGGATGAGATGTGATAATGTGACACCTCACACCAGTAGATAGGATGTCCAAGAAGAATCCACACCCAAGGAGAGGAGGCGGCAATAAAGGGAGAGATATAGAAGATGAAGGACCTCTCTCTTCACATGTCTGTCTCTTTCTCTTTTTCTCTTCTCTTAATTTGATTTTTTTGCTATTCTATTCTCTTCTTTCATCCATAGGTAGAGACTCTATCTATTTATAGATGATTTTTATGATCAAATGAGAAGAGGACTCTTTATTCAAATCTGATTTGAATTGGTCCAATACTCATGAAAGAAGGACTCCTATATGAGATATAATTGCCATTACTTATGACATCCACTTTGCATCTACTTCCACACCTACCTGAGACACCCCAAATAAGCACCAAACTATTTTTTGATCATGCTTCATGAGTGGGTATTCTCAGTGCAAGTAGGAATACTCATATCTCATCCAAAATAGATCCAATTCGAATCCGATTCAAAGTCAGTTCAAAATAATTTTGAAAGACTGTCAATCCTAAAGTCTTTAAGACTTTTGTAGCAAATCTAACTTGAATTTTGAACCTATTCAAGTCTAATTCAGATCTAATCTGAAATTAATTAATACTTAAATCTAATCTTTCATATGTTCTATAGATCATAAATAGAAATTATTTATCTCCGAGATTAAACCTGAACCTCATGTGTAGTGCTAGCTAGACATAGTCAACTCTTCAATTTTGTTTGACCCATAACTCAATTCTCAATCAAGTTAGCTTATATATTCAATCAAATCAAATACTTCTAGATTGGACATATAAACATAGGTCAATTCATTCCTACTTTGTCTGACTTGTGTGCGTGACTCCATAGATTCAAATACTAAGTCGGTAACACAGAAATCAATTTCTGTACTAATCAAGATACCATCTAGCAATAATTTTTAATATCCAGATAGGTCAAATTATCATAAAAAAATTTCAAAATCCATACTCATGGTTACCGCATAATTCATCCTTTTGACCCTGGATGCTTTAGGATGGTCTCAGGTTAACTGTCAACCGAGATTGCTTCATCCACATTGTATTTTAACCTTTCAAATCAATCTCATGGATTACCCTGATCAAGACTTTACTAAATTAAAATACAGCGATACATCAACTTCAATAATCTGGAGGGATCAATTCCATCTTAATCCACACACAGACTTCGCAAGTACTTGACTATACCCAGTAGCCTTCCGTCACTGCATTAAAAATTTAGGTAGTTTGACATCAAAGCACAGTGAGTTGCTTGCAAGTCACTATGATGATCTCAGATCTGAAGGATATTTATACCCATGTATTTCATGAGCAGCTCTTGACAACAGAACGCTCAACAGGTGAGTCACTTGTTCAGTGACGATGTACCCTTACATCTCATCTGTATGCCATACCAGTGTCACCACACTCTTTGGTTAAGAGGACAACCAACCCATATGGCACACAACAACCTTCACTCGATAAACGTCATCGTTCTGTAATGACGTATCATTTGATCGTGAATTTATTTAAGAACTATACGAAAAATCCTCTCTTTATCATACACTAACATAGTTCTAGGAACTTCATCACAGTATAAGAGTTCAAAGAAAATATCACTTTGTGATAAAAAATATCAGAATAACTATTATTCAATACTGAATAATTCATATACAAAGATAAAAAAAAATAGTTAAGCAACTAAGCAATTAGTTGTCTTGATCTGAACGTAATTTTTTCTGCAAGTTATTATTTTTTTTTCTTATTTCTACCTAAATGGGTTAGCCCACTATAAAATGCAAATCATGTAATAGAATCAAGTATGTCAAAAATGAAATATCTTTCTCTTTCTTCTCTCTTACTTTCTCTCTCTCATTTTTAGATCTGGATCCGAACCTCGAGAGCTATTTTCCTTCATAGTTCTCCTGAATTCTGATCAAATTACTCCTTAATTCCACAAATCCCTATTGAACTAGATCAATTCATATCATTGGTATCAGAGCACAGTTGATTCTCCTCCTGGTAAAATAGAAATTCAATAACCACGGCTCCTAAATTGTGATCTGGTGATACTATGAAGATGATTGAAGAGGTGGTAAAACAAGCAATAGGGAAAATAAGTTCACAACAACAAGCTCTTGTTGAAAATGTGTTACAATCATACACATAGGAGCAAGAGCAAGCAATCACTGCCCAAAATCAGGTAATTTTTGAACTAAGAAAGCTAGTTATCGATTATGCTGCTCAAAATCCGAATAATGTGGTTAATTCTGCTACTTCTATTTCAAATCAAGCTAATCTATCCAATCCTGTGGTGACTAATTCACCCCTTATGATGAATCCTATTCCAGTACCCCCTAATCTGGCTCATACATCCCCTCATTTGGTTCAAACACATTATCATCATTAGGGTCCTATTAGGATGGCCAAAATTGATTTCCATGTCTTCACTGGAGTTGGAGCTGAGAACTGGATCTATAGGATGGAGCAATGTTTTATACTGGACAAGGTTCCTAAAGAATCCTGGGGTCATTTTGTCTCCATTAACATGGATGGAAAGGGCTTGAGATGGTATAAGATTTTTGAGAAAGTCTATGGCAAGAGGGTTAGCTGGAAGAGTTTTGTATTAGCATGTATTAATAAGTTTGATAAGGTGTCTGAGGATCCTATGGCTGAGCTTGTGCAATTGAGGAAAACTGGCAATGTGCAAGAGTATCAGGATGCATTTGATGATTTGCTGTCTAAACTTGACCTACCTGAAAACTATACTATAAGTTGCTTCCTCAGTGGGCTCAGGGATGATATTAGCTTAATTTTTAGTTAGATTATTCCAATCCAAAACCTTACAACAGGCCATGTGCTTGGCCAAACTACAAGAGGCAATCCTGGATTCACAAGTCAAAAGACTAAAAAACCCCACCACCAGAAGTCCTGCATTGATCCAGAACTCTTTATTTACATCTAGCACCCCAAAAAGGCCCCCCACCACTCCTTAACCAAAACTCAAATATAATAGCTCCACAAAATAGGCCTCCAACCTTTGACAAAGCCAAAAGATCCCTGACTAAAGCTGAAATTGATGAGAAAAAAAGCAAAGAGCTATGTTTCTATTGTGATTAGCCCTACCAGTTTGGCCATAAACATAAGGGCAAGGTTGATAAAAACTAGTTCTTCCTCGTTGAAGTCCCTAATGAGGTAGTGGAGGAACTAGTGGTTGAAGAAGAACAGGTAGAAGGGGAAAGTATTACAAAACCTGTAATCTTAGTGCATGCATTACAAGGAGGCAGTTCCCTTCAGACCCTCAGAATCACAGGATATCATGCTTAAAAACCCTTACACATCCTCATAGATATTGGTGCAACCCATAATTTTTTAGACCTCAATATATGCCAAGAAGTTGGGGTGCCAGATAACTGAAACTGACCCTATGTACATCATTGTAGCTGATGGTAACACGATGTTAAGCTGCCATACTAGCAAAGGGTTCACATAGAGATTGCAGGAACACAATTTTTGAGACAGATGTGATTTCTCTACCCTTAGGAGGTTGTGATATGGTGCTTAGAGTGCAATGGTTGTTATTATTGGGCAAAATTGAAATGGACTTCCAGAAGTTGCATATGGAGTTTGTATATAATGGGAAAAAGCATGTTCTTAGAGGAGCTCAGCCCAAGCTAAAATTAACTATTGGCAAATAATTCAATCAGTTATTATTGAAAACTCCAACCATTACTATAATTTGCTCTATGCAGATGGTTCAGAGGCCAATAGGGACAGAATCTTTTAGCATCACAGCCATTGAAGATGAAGGGGTTCTAATGAGGGGTTGCCAGAGTTGTTGCAAGAATTTGAGGATTTGTTTAATGAGCCAAGGGCCTTCCCTCCCTTTAGGCCAAAGCATGACCACAAAATTTCCATCAAAGAAGGATCTAATCCAATTAACATCAGGCCTTATAGGTACTCTCTTATACACAAAAATATTATTGAAAAGCTAACTCAAGAGCTGTTAGATTCAGGGCTAATACAGCATAGTAATAGTTTATATGCCTCTCCTGTGGTTTTGGTGAAAAAAAGATAGGAACTAGAGGATGTGTGTAGATTACAGAGAACTCAATAAGAATACACCTAAAGATAAGTTTTCAATTCTCATTGTTCAGGAACTTATGGATGAGCTTTATGGAGCACAATTTTTTTCTAAGATAGGTTTGAGAAGTGGATACCATCAGATTAGAATGGACCCTACAGATGTGCATAAGATAGAATTTAAGACTCATGTGGGCCACTTTGAATTTTTGGTCATGCTCTTTGGGTTGACCAATGCATCCTCCACTTTTCAAAGGGTGATGAATGCAACTTTCAAAAAATACCTTAGGAGGTTCATTTTGATATTTTTTGATGACATATTGATCTACAGTCCAACATGGAAAGATCACTTACAGCATTTAATGCTCACCTTTGAGGTTTTGAAGGAGCACTCATTGCTGGCCAAGAGGAGTAAATGCTCCTTTGGAGTGACTGAAATAGAATACTTGGGGCATATCATATATGGCAAGGAAGATGTCTCCACTGATCCTAGTAAAATCAAAGCCATCACATAGTGGCCACAACCTACTCCTCTTAGGCAATTAAGGGATTTTCTATGAATTACAGGATACTACAGGAGGTTTGTGAAAAATTATGGTTCTATTGCTAAACAACTTACAGAGCTACTTAAGAAGGATTTATTTGTGTGGAATGATTTTGTCATTGTTACTTTCAATACTCTTAAGGTGGCTTTGACTCTAGCTTATATTTTAGCATTGCCTGATTTTTCTAAAAATTTACTGCGGAAACTGATACTTCAGGAGTGAGAATTGGTGCTGTTCTAACTCAAAATAGGCATCCCATCTCTTTCCTTGGCAAGGCCCTAGCTCCATCACACTTGAGATTGTCTGTATATAAAAAGGAGCTCTTGGTACTAGTAATGGCAATACAAAAATGAAACCAGTACTTGATGGGCAGATATTTTGTTATCAAACAGATCAACAAAGCTTAAAATATATTCTAGAATAGAAGATCTCAACTCCCTTCCAGTAGCAATGGCTAGCTAAGTTAATGGGGTACAATTATGACGTGCACTACCAGAAGGGCAACAAAAATATTATGGTAGATGCCCTTTCTAGGATACAGGGAGCTGAGAATATGGCTATGGCTCTTTCTACAATTTCTGCAAATCTCTTAGAACAGATCCAAAGTTTATGGCAACAAGATTTTATAGTAGTTGAACTGATCAAACAATTGAAATCTGATCCTGGAAGCCACCCTAAATACACCTGGCAGCATGACAAGTTGATGAGGAAGAGAAAGTCGGGAGTAGGTAAGCTAAACAATTTGAGAACTCACATGATGAATTGGCTGCATGCATTATCAGTTGGGGGGCATTCTAGGATTCAAGCCACTTACAAGAGGGTCTCTTCTTTGTTTTATTGGAAGGGGCTCAAAAGAGATGTTCAGTCCTTCATACCGGGGTGCTCCATTTACAAACAGTGTAAATATGACACAGCAGCATATTTGAAACTTCTACAGCCTCTCCCAATTCTAGAAACAATATGGACTAGTGTGTCCCTTGACTTCATAGATGGGTTACCCAATTCTAAAGGAAAGGAAGTGATTATAGTAGTGGTAGATAGGTTGAATAAGTATGCACATTTTGTGGCTCTTAGTTACCCTTACACAGCTCTTATTGTTGCTCAAGCCTATATGGAGCATATTTTTAAACTCCGTGGGTTTTCAGAACAGATATTGAGTGATAGGGATCCAATCTTTATTAGCAGTTTATGGCAAAAACTCTTTGCATTGTAGGGAACTGACCTACACTTATCCTCTTCATATCACCCACAGAGTGATAGGCAAATTGAAGTCTTAAACAGATGCCTAGAGAGCTATCTAAGGTGTATATATTTTGAGTACCCCCATAAATGGCTTAAGTGGTTAGAATTAGCAGAATGGTGGTATAACACCACCTACCATTCAGCTACACTGACAACACCATATGAGATTTTGTATGGTCAACCACCCCCCTTATACATTCCATATATCTCTGGAGAAGCACTTAATACAGTGATTGATAGGAGTTTGCAAGCTAGAGAATTGGCCATTCAAACACTTAAACACTACCTAGCTGCTGCTCAGAACATAATGAAACATATTACAGATGCACATAGGAGTGAAAGGATTTTCTCAGTAGGTGATTGGGTTTACTTGAAGCTGCAGCTATATAGACAGATGTCAGTGCAACAAAGTAGTCAGAAACTGGCCCCTAGATACTATAGACCTTTCCAGGTGTTTGAGAAGGTAGGTCCTATTGCCTACAAATTGCTTTTACCCTCAGGATCAACTATACACCACACTTTTCATGTCTCACTCCTTAAGGAGCACATTGGGACCACCACTTCCAGCCTTACAAGTTCACTAAAATGAGGGCAGCAAACTACCAGTCCAGAACTTGAGACTATTCTAGACATTAAGATGGTGAAGCAACATTATAAGGCAGCAGTATATGGATAGTGAAATAGAAAAACAAATCTAGTGAAGCTGCCACATAGGAGTATGCCTCAATCATCCAGCTTCAGCACCCAGCTTTTGACCCTTGGGGACAAGGGTCCTCTCAAGGGAGAGATATTGATACAACTCAAAATCAGAGTGGTGTAGCATGTGGGGAAATCTCAAGTGAGATAAGATAATTGGCGGAAAAGGAGGTTAAGCAGTTTTGATGAAAAAAATGATTAAGCAACTAATCAACTAGTTGTCTGGACGTAATTTTTTCTGCATTTTATTATTTTTTTTCTTATTTCTACCTAAATAGGTTAGCTCACACTAAAATATAAACCATGTAACATAATGAGGTATGCCAGAAATAAAATATCTCTCCCATTCTTCTCTCTTATTTTCTCTCTCTCATTTTTAGATCTAGATTTGAACCTCAAGAGCTATTCTTCTTCGTAGTTCTCCTGAATTCGGATCAAATTACTCCTTAATTCCACAAGTCTCCATCGAACCAGATCAATTCATATCATTATGTCTATAATTTGAAGGTTTTATTATTATTAGTGTAAATGCGGATGTAGGTCAACACAGCTCACACGGAGCCGGCCAACTTAAAATCTGGACCCGAATCCACAAGAGCAGCCAGCTTTGACCCGTCCTTTTCATTTCCTTTTTTCTTCACTATAATTGTTTCTATTTTTTAATTTCTTCGAGTCGATTCAATTCAATTCAACCAGTTTCTTCGGAGCGGGGAGGGCTTCTCTCTTCTTTCCAATGGCGAATCCTCTCTATGCCTCCGGGCCTCTGCGATCCAGGTCCCCCCAAAACCCTAGCTTCCTTCCGTTTTTTATCCCTTTCTAATGGATTTAATCGGCTTTTTTTAATAGCTTTTTAGTTGTATTTCTAAAGAAAATTCCATTTTGGGGGTTTTCGAATTTCAGAGAAGGCCTCACGGCGAGGACGGTGGCGAGTTCCGACGAGATTCAGTTGCGGATCGATCCGATTCATGGGGATTTGGACGACGAGATCACGGGCCTCCGGAGACAGATCAAACAATTGAAAGGCGTGAGTCCTTATTTCTTCATCGTGATGTTAGTTTAATTTTGAAAAGATTGTTTTTGGTTGATAATACTTTTGAGATTCTGGATTTTTTTTTTCAATCTTTCAGCTTTTTTAAGCTTTTGCGGTAGAGAAAGATATATTTAATGGAAGAATAACAAAGGAATTTGATGCAATCAAGGGACACACCAAGATAGCAAATCTTCTGATCAAGTAATAAATAATCAGGCGTAGTCAGGAATAAATATCAGCTATCTGCATAACATTTTGTTTTTTTTTTTTTCCCATCAAAAGAACCTTGCCGACAAGGTTCAGAATATGGAAATATTGATGTAGCTGCTGCCTGATTACCCAAGCAATATCTTTGTGTCTCATGTGACATTGCACCGACGTTTCAGCCAGCATTAAATCCTTATGGTTTATCTGGAAATTCAGAATCGCCATAGGCTCAAAATGCACCTCAACGTGAAGCTAAGAGGTGGTAGCACTGCATGTAGCCCCTTATCTTTCTTAGCTTACAAATATAGGATCCTTTTAGCAGTCTAACCTATATGCAAACTCGGTCAACTTTTGGAGCTGTGGAAACGGACCATAAAATCAGGGAGATAGGTCAGTGTATCCATATATCCTTTGATGTGTATTTGCAAGGTTGAAAGTTGAAATAAAATAATTCCCAACTCGAAAATTTAAACTTGATACAGTAGAGTTGATGCTGCACTCACGCGCACTTGCACGCATGAACACACACGCTCACATATATGTATATGTATATGTATGTATATGTACACATTTTATCCTGTGAATTCTTATGAGAAAATGGATATTTTCTTGTATCTTTATACCTTCTGATACATATATATATATACATATACATATACATATACATAATACATATATATATACACACATTTTATCCTGTGAATTCTTATGAGAAGATGTATATTTTTTGTCTCTTTATACCTTCTGATGGATATAACAGTGAATATGTGCATGTGTATTTCATCTTGTGAATTCTCACGAGCAAACACATTATTTTATTATGTCTATATAATTGAGTCTTCATAGCCTTAAGCTCCACCTTTCGATGGATATAATGGTGAATGTAGGAGTGCACAAGCCATAACAACTTCATTAGGCATCAGGCCGATTGGTACATGTAGTGCGGTACTTTACCACTGTCTTTCCAAATACAATTAATGAACTTGGGCTTATCCACTGAAAATGCTGCAAAACACCCTAAATGTCTCCAACCAACATTTGAACACCTCTATCTGGCCATTAGTTTGCAGATGATAGGATGTGTTCATGTCTAATCTGCTTCCTTGTGATCTAAAAGATTATTATCAAAGTATGCTAAGAGACAACATTGTGATGGTGTCAATAAAGATAGGCATGCCATGTAGTTTAAGAAAATGATCTATGGGCACTTGAGCGATGTTATTTGCCAGGTATTGGTGGGAAGGAGCAGCAAAATGGGCTATTTGCTCATTCAGTTCACAGTGATTATATTTTAACTTTTGTCATGGGATGAAGGTAATTGATCGATGAAATCCATCAAAATTTTAGTCTAGACCTATTCTGGCATTTGTGACCATTGTTGGGACCATAAATTAGTCAATTTTTCTCTTTTGTTCAGTTCTTTATTTTACCCTTTTTATGTTTTTTATATTACCTAACTCCATTTATCATCATCACTTTCGTTAACTTTACCTTCTCTCTCACTTATACAAATGTATTTAATATCTTAATTTTGTTGCCTCATCGACCGTTGCAAGTTTAGCTCTTTGTTTACCCTTCTATGTTTATTTGGTGCTTAATTCCATCCGTCATCATCATCACATTCATCAACTTTACCTTCTCTCTCTCTTTTCTAGATATATTTAATGTTATATATGTACTTAATATCTTAATTTTGATAACATATTGATTTTTACAAGTATGCGCTCTCATGAGTCTTGGTTCCTAACTTTTTGACGTTAACCTGCTTTAGGAGACCATTGACCCTCTATTATAATAATCCCCAAAGAGAAGAGAACAATCCTCTTCCAAGTTTCAGAGTTGAGTTTTTCTTGATTGAATGCTTGAATTCTGTTTTATTTTTATTTTCCCAATAATTACAGTTGGAGTGGAAATTAAGTGGTAAAAACAATGGTTAGTACTAAGTAGCATGTTAATTCCATCCATCATCATCATCATCACGTTCATCAAATTTACCTTCTCTCTCTCTTTTCTAGATATATTTAATGTTATAGTTATATATATATATATAGTTGTAATATCTTAGCTTTGTTAACATATTGATTGTTACAAGTATGTGCTCTCATGAGTCTTGGTTCCTTTTTTTTTTTGATGTTAACCTGCTTTAGGAGACCATTGACCCTCTATTATTATAAGTCCCAAAGGGAAGAGAAACAAATCCTCTTCCAAGTTTCAAAGTTGAGTTTTTCTTGATTGAATGCTTGAGTTCTATTTTATTTTTATTTTCCCAATAACTACAGTTGGAGTGGAAATTAAGTAGTAAAACCACTGGTTAGTACTTAGTAGCTTTGCTACAAGGCTTAAAAATGATGATGCCACCTACAAAGTTTTGATGTAACATGGAATCAAACAATGACTAAAACATAGCATGTTACTATGTAAATCTTTTCTCTGGTTGTCCAAGATCTATTAAGGTATGGGAAGACATAAATGATATTATGAATTTTGTCCAAGATCTATCAAGGTTTGAGAGGAAATAAATGATATTATGAAGTTCATTAGCTACATTCATATTTGATGGTTCTTTGAACTGGCTATTAGAGCTTATGTAAAATGAGAACAGAAATAAAGTTGTGAGCATTATTAGTTGCGGTCTTTGATTGTTAGGGAAGATATATAAAGCTATTTTATTGGTTAATGCAAAGCCCTTGTGCTTTAGGTACAAGCATGTAATGTTAGTGAATAAATTTATAAAGGTTTAAATACCAATGTTTCCGAGAAGAAGAAGAAGAATATTCAAGTTGAAATAGCAAAGACCTAAATAACACTATTTCAAATTAAAAAGGTGATGGTTCAAGAATATTGGGATCTATGAGATTTGGTCTTTTGGAGTTACTTTGGATGAGTTTGGGCAGGTAATTTGGGCTTTTTCAGATGAGACACAAATTGAAGAGACAATTTGTGCAGATGTTGATTATCAGAGATTGGCTTTACAAAGCTTTCCATGATATCTTTACGGAAATGGATGGACTTGACACCTATATTGTTTGTGACTCGGGGGGGGGGGGGGGGGAGGGGAGAGGGAAGCTTCTTGGTTTTTTGACATGGAGTCCTTAAGGAAGTTGGATGTCTTCTAAGTTCATAGACATCAAGCTAACTCAAGCAAATGAGCTAAATTTCTAGTGATTGAAAATCGGGTAGGGCTCAAGCTTACCAAATTATAACGGCCCAACCTGGCCTGATATATGTAATTTATTGTTGGCGCATGTGTGGTCTCCTTAGGTCTACGCAGGTGCACGGCGGTTTTAACATTTATATAATTTTTTTTAATGATCTATACTATATATAAAAAATATGGTTTTTAAATAAGAGAATATTTTCTTGATTCAGTTCGTCACCATTTTAATGGAAAATGTTCCTCAAAATAAATTAGTTATTCCACTTTCTCATTCACATTAACTACCATGTGTGTTTTCTCCTTTTTTAATTTGACTCTTGTATAAATTGTACTCTCTGATTTAACTCCTAAATAGATGGAACTCTTTCACTTTCTCTTCTCTCTTCCCTCCAATGTGCATTCGACGTGCCTGGCTGGTAGTTTATATATTACATTATTGGTTTTCTATATTGTGTTTATATATTGTATTATCTATTTTTAAATTTTATAATCTAAGAGCCCGTTTTTTGGTGGATAAATATCATGAAAAAGTTAGTCAACATTCTCATTGACCAACTTATCGATGTTCTTATGCTTCTCTAGGTGGATAAATTATTTTGTAATGGATAGTATTTACCTATGGAATGGGGGGAAAGTCGTACCCATCTAGGAGGATGGTAAGTCATTTTTCAATCAATTGAGAAAATAATTTTTTTATTTTATTTTTAATATACCCCTAACATCTATAATAATATAATAATATATAACCTATTTTATATATAACATAATATAATGTTATTATTGGACAATAATATTTGATCATTTTAATATAATATATTCATGTAATAACATGATGTTATAATATAATATATTATTTTACTATTATAATATAATATATTAATATCTTATTTTATTATTATAATATAATATTAATATATTACATTATTATAATAAAATATAATATATTTGTAATAGTGTGTTATTTTAATATATATTAATGTTATACAGTATACTACAATATATATTTTATTTTATTATATATAATATAGTTTATTATATTATATTATATTATATGTATAACATATATTGTCTATATTTATGAATATATACATTATATAATATAATATATTATAACATACAAAATATAATATATTATACTATATTATTATATATAATAATATTTATATAATAAAAGGTATTATGAAAAATATAGATAGATCTTAGCAACTTATCCAAAAAACTAGTAATGCAAAACAACATGGATAGCAAATTATTGAGCTATTTTTCAATGCATAAAAGTTCATGAATAAATTATTTTCCTATCTAAATGTTGTCTGAGAAATACTTATCCTAAACAATATAGATTCTTAGGAAAGTTTTTTACCCTCAAAAGAATGGGCCCTAAAAGTAAATTTAGAGAGGAAAATTTGGAACAAGAATACCTAAATCTAAAATCTTTATTCCTAAATCCTAATTTAGTTTTCTCTTCTCGTTTAGCAAGGATCCAAACTCTCCTCCATGATTGATCAGCAATGGCGACCACTACCAACTCTTTTTTCAACTTCTCCATTTTCTTTCTCTTGCTCTCCGTCCCTTCTATCCGTCCTTTTCCTTCATCTTCTCCCCTCTCTCTCCATGTGTGTGTGTGTTTGGGGGAGTGGGGGGGGGTTCCGACATACCTGTAACATTGCTCCCCTCCCTGTGCCTCCCAAGCAAATATGGGAACATTGTTCTCTCTTTTTCCCTGTGTATATATTGGGCCTACGTCAGTTTGGGCTGGTTGAGCCAAACCTGGGCTTGTATAATTTTGCTGGACGAAGCTTGGGTACAACTTTCAAACTGATGCAGCTCAAGCTTGACAAATGCTCAGGTCTAGTCTGAAGTTCACAAAGAATCCAATGTTTCTATTAACATTTGTTACCTATTGAAATACATAAAGCATTGTGACAGATATTGGGTTTTTTCTGATTTAATTCAAAATGGTGATCTCAGTCCATGGTAATAAAAAAATATTTCAGCATTTCTTTCAGCAGTTTTAACTGTAGGAATGAAAGTGGCCTTGTTGAATTTGTCCCTGGCACTAGTTAGTAGGATCATATTACCTTGCATCTCAATTTCACTTACCGTTTTCTCTTGCAATTATTTTTGAAAAGTTTCTCTTAGATTAATATTTCTATAAACTCTAGATTATGGTAGGTAGAGATTAACATTCTAGAACCGCTAAAAGTGCGATCATCTCTTTTAGAGCAACATAATGAGGGGACAATTTGGGCCACGCAACCTGTTTAGTGACCCAACAAGGATTGGTCTTCAGCAAATATTTATACATATATGATATAGACTTTTATGTTGGCTACTAAGGGCATGTTTGGAGTCATGGACAGAAGATTCATGTGTAACCTCACTTGGAAGGAATTAAGAAGCAGCAGATACATTGGAGGAGATTGAGACAGGTGGTAGACACAATTAATCCGGAAAAATTAGGATAAGAAATTCAAATAAAGAGATGGTTTAACTTATCTCTGAAACTATAGGGATAATGGGATTGCAGCGTACTTCCTTCCTTCCCTGATTTTGCTAGAGCTACCTTCTAACATTTTAACCATGTCTCAACTCCTCTAATGGAAAGGGTTATGCATAGGTAATCTGTCTCTTTCCAAATGGATCCTAAAGTTGAATAGACAGCTATGGACATTTTTTTAAAAAAAATTGGATTCGTTTCCTATTATATTGTTTCATAGAAGATAAGCTTGATAATCTAGATATGGGTTATTTAAAGCTAGGAGTTTTTAACGTGTGCGCTAACAGTTGAGGCCACCTATTTGACACTTCTTGTCCATGGTATCTGGTTCCTGTTAAAAGTACAACATTCCTAAGTTTTTGCAGTGCAAGGAGCAGCATGCTTCGTGATTTCAGGTCCTCAAAAGGTTTTTGCACTTCAAAAATGTTAACATTTTAAGGTATTGGATAAGAGGTTGCTGCAGCCTACAGTAATAGGTGGCATGGGAGTCATTGCTTTAAATTGATGCATGAGTCGACCTTGTTGTTTATGAAGCAATTGCTACTATTCATGAAAATTATGTAGAAACGAAAAAAATGTGAAGTTTGATTTAATTTCATAGAACATTTCTTTCTACTTGATGTAAGTCACCTAATTTAGCCATGAAAATTTTAACATTATTTGTAGTTAACTTTTTTTAAAAAAATTGCCAGGCCCATTTTATATATATCTAGGGATATTTTTAAAAATATTCAAAGAAACCAGTTTCCTCATTGAGTTTCTCGCACTTAATTTGACCTATGTTTTCTTTTTCTTTCCTTCATGAAAAGTAGTATAGTAGGAAGCCCAATCAAAGTCGGGGTGACAACAGAATGGAAGCCGCATCACTGATATCCAAAACTTAGTGACTTTACTAACTCAAGCTTTGGCACCCTTAGATTTGGCCTATTTATCATCTTTTTGATCTTTCAATTTAATAATTCCATGTGATTCTTTATAAGATGATCTTTTCCTTATCGTTTATTTTATTTGTATTTGTTGATAGTAGTAGTTATAGTCATATATGAATTTTCCAAATTTTGTTTCTGCTCTAATCAGATATCTTTTGAATCAATTGTACAGGTAGCTCAAGAGATAGGGACGGAGGCAAGGTTCCAGAACGACTTCATAAATCAACTGGTGATCTTCTTTCTCTTTTTTCGTTTCAAAGTTTCTGTTTTAATCTAATGATGGTTTATAGGTTGATAGCATTAACAAAAATTTATATAGTTTGTATGATTGAATCTTTAGTCTTGTTTAAACCAACATAAAATAAATTTTCTTAGAATTCTTGCTGCATTTGATCATATGCCTTCGCGAGTAAATAACTGAAGGCATGGAATGACACATGAAAGGAATTTAATCAATAGAAACAGGCTTTTGGATATTTCAGACTAATAAGATTAAATAATCTTGCATAACCTTAAGAAACTTAATCTAAATATAAACTCAATTAACGAACAGTAGCAACATATAATAGTTTAGTCAATTTCTGTGTCAAATGTTAATATTTTTTTAACACTTGATAAAATGTGACATTAGACAAAGATGTGAAATGACTATAATACCCTTTGGCAGGTTGTATATTTGTCTTCTATCTTTATGCATTCCATTCATGTGAAGTTATTCTCCATATTATTTAATCTTTTTATATATATTTATTGGGCTGTGTTTCATTTTTATCCAAATTAATATCCTTTTACATTCTCTGCTTTTCAATTTTGTTTGAAAATTTCTTTTTAGTCTACAACTCTGCTTAATCCCTATATGCTCATCCAAGCAGGCAGTTATATGTTAAATTCATAAATACAACTAAACTTTAGCCATCTTTTTATTAGGTTGTATTTGCAATTCCCTGAACTTATAAGTGAAATCTCAAAAAAGAAAAAAAGATAAAGAAAAAGAAACAAAAAGCGAAGTACACATCTGACTCTCCTGCATGTATGCAGACTTTGACTTGTGATGAGGGTATTTCATGATTTGTAGTTATGGTACTTGCAAACTATCTTTTCTTTTTTCTTCTTGGCCGGCTTCAATAGACATGGCTCAAATTTCATACAGAACTGTTTTTCTGAAAACTTCTGTTGGCCTCTGAGATAAAGATCCTTGGCGAATGTGCCTTCTTGCAGTATCTCTTAGTTTTGGTGATTGATGGAGCTGAGCACCCTGTACATACTGTTACATGATGGAGATACCTTCCCAGAACAATAAAGATAAAGCTTGGGCAGCTAATATATGTAAAGTCATCTTATCATAAATGGATGATCTTCCCAATGAATTGACTTCAATTTGCAGAACATGCATCCGATGATCCCTCCACAAGTGGCCGTTATATATTTCTATTGGGAATGTGTAGTTCTCTGCTTTTACACCTGCATCTGGGAATCTTTTCTAACTAGTCGAACATCTACAAGTTATTGCAAGATCTGATTGAAAACTTTTTGATTTTGCTTTGAGGATAGTTTACCAAAGATATTGTAATTATTGTATGCTTTTTTATCATGAGCAACATGATGTTCAAGGGTCAGAGGCAGCAAATTTTCATGTCTAATATGACTGAGTGGTTCAATTCTTCTGTAGTTATTGTAAAAAGAATGTCTTTATTTTTTCTTGTTAAATGGTTCACTAAGCTTTTAGTTTTTTCCGCTTAATAATCATCACACCATCATGGGCCATGAATAACAATTGCATCACACTGGTACTATGTGGTCTTAATCTGAAAAATTCCTGTCTCATTTCATCTTTAATAACTATAGTAAGGAGAGTAAGGAGAGAGAAGAGGTTAAAGGTTCAGAGACAGCATCTTCATGCCTAATATGACCAAATAAGTGATTCAATTCTTCTGTAATTACTGTGAAAAGAATATCTTTAACTTTTCTTGTTAAATGGTCAAGTAAGCTTTTAGTTTTCTCTGCTTAATACTCCTTATCCCACGGTAGGCTATGAATAACAATTGCATCACACTGGTACTATGTGATCTTAATATGAAAAATCCTGTCTCATGTCACCTTGTATAACTGCAGTAAGGATTGGTAACCTTGTGGCTAAAGATTAAGCATGTTCATGTTGAGCCCTCCTTAATGGGCATTTTCCATTAAAGGCAAAGTTTAAAATGCCTTTCATAGGAGAGCCAGCATCATCTGAAATTTGATCAAAGAAATATTATTTTGTGATTGAAGGGCCTCTTTAAGTGAAAGACACACACCATATAATTAGGTTATTGCTTCTATTTGGGGTTACCAGTCCCTTTTGGTCTCCCTTGAACAAATTTATTGATTTTCCTTGCACAAGTGCATTATATTACATCTTCTTGGGGGGCTTTTTTTTATGTCAAAGGAAACCTCAACTTTTTGAAGGATGTGAGTCCATGTGCCCCGCAACATAACATGCTCTCGATTCTTATTTTAATGTTAGGCAGTACTTGGCCTGAGGTCATCTTATAGCCTTCATGCATTTGACATAGTTTTCTTGGATGTTGAACAGCAAATGACTCTCATAAAAGCTCAGGCAGCGGTAAAGAACAACATGAGAAGGATGAACAAGAAAATCATCCAGCAGGGTTCGAACCATGTCATGCATGTGATCCTCTTTGCACTATTCTGCTTCTTTGTAGTATATTTCTTGTCGAAGTTCTCTAGAAGATGAAAGGGTACATCCAAGAGTTTGAGAAGAGGTTTCTTACAGAGCTCTCGTCTTCTCCAGCCTTCAATTTGCCTTGTTATTGGGGTCTTTCCAACGTAATTCATGAAGATATCAAGGTTCTCTTGTATCTGTATAATCTTGATGTCAATTGGAACATATTCAGACTAATTTGACAGCAAAAGTTGTTCAAATTGCTAATCTTTTGTTCAAACCAATTAGAGAGATTGTGCTTATTGTTCGACATTGTGCTACATGAATCAGGTTAATTCCTTTGCTGTAGTTTTCATTTTGACAGCTAGAAGAATTTCTGCCGGTCAAGATGCAAAATTCCTGTCAAAAGTATGAAAATTATTTGGAGAGTGGAAATAGATAAACAATTAAAGTGAAATGATATGTGAAAATTTTATATTACATTCAACACCAATCATTTGTAGGCTATGAGTATGGGTGTGTATGGTTCGGTTCAGATCGGTTGAGATCAATTTTAAAATCAAATTAATTTGAATTGATTTTTTAAAATAGGAATTGAATCTGTCATATAGAAAATTAGGTTTAAATCGAATCAAAAAAATCGGTTCAATTTACCGTTGAGCTATTTGGTTTATATCAAATAGATGTCTTATGGGATGGGTAAAATAGGTTGTTATTTATTTTAATTTTTTTTAATCATGCTAAACGGGCAGTTTATAAGATGAGTTAAATGGTCAGAATATAAGATGGGCTAAAAGTGTTAAATATAAAAGCAATGAACTGTTAGGGCCAGGGCAAAATATAAGTAAAGCGGCGGTAGTTCACATAATAGACATACACGTCCATAGGCCGGGTTGGTTTAAATCAATTTTTTAAAATTGAATCAATATTTTTAATTTCTAAAATTTTTAAGTCACAATCAAATTGAATCTTAAAAAAATTGATTCAAATTAAATTAAAATTAGCTGTTTGGATCGATTTTACAATTTCATCGGTCTGCTTGCATACCTCTGCTTATGAGTATCTCATCATTAAAAATGTCAGCTATGGTATATATTTTTTTTTTGCAAGAAGAAAATTTTGAGTAAATTATGAATAATTCAGAAATGATTCTTGCTTATCAGTTCGCATGGTTGGCATACATAAATACATATTATTTGCCCAAAAATTAATATTCTACATGTTAAAGGAATAACTTGGGATCTGGCAAAATTTTGATGTATAAGTGGAAGGCTTTTCACCAAGTCAGAGTACATTGCCATTTTAACCGCTGCTTTGAGGCTGCATATTTCTTGGAAAGTATAAGGGACAGAGATTAAAAGGAGAAGAGAGAGAGAGAGAGAGAGAGAGAGGGAGGCGCTCAATATATACGCATCTTAGACATTCTGGACCCACGAACAATTACACGCAGCTCCACATTCAAGTGTTTTCTTCCTTAATATTGTTTACAGATTTCCCAACATTTAGTACTAGTTCAGCAACCATGCGTAATCATGTTTTGCTCTTTTATTACCAAAAACAAAGCCTAATGAAAGTACTTTAACAAATAATCTGGTTGTAGAACAATAAAAAAAAAAAAAAAAGGGCTTAGCTACATGGACAAGGCCTTGATCCAAGCTGTGGGTGGCTGCTGTTCTGTGATGCCGCTGCTAACTTGTATACCTTCATCTCATGGAGAACTTTAGCGGTCCAATTGGCAAAGTATGCCTCGTCATGCCCAAGTGGGCATCCTTGTAGTGAGAGACACAACTACCCTCATCATCATGGGTACAAGGCTCACCTTTGGGATCCCACCATGATCCCTGGTGCCTCATCCTGGCCCACTCCGCGAGCCACCGGAAGACATATTGCCCTGCGCCGGCCCGGTCCCGCCACCCCTTTGGATAGAATTCCATTATGCTGCTATTTTTGTCCATGAAAACCAAGTTTGTCATCTGAGCTCCGTGTGCAGAAACGAATACATCCGTGTCACTCAGTAGCTTTACCTGCATCAATCATGGCAAATACTAGAATTATCAGATATGGTTACATTATATGATTCCATGATTTAACCACCAATTCCTTTAATCAGCAAAAGACTTATTGAAAGATGACAATGATTTTTATTTTTATTTTTTATGAATTTATTGGTCGTGAAGATGCATGTGAATGTATCTGATGTGAATTGTATACGAAGCTTAGCTACCATAAAGAGTTGGATATAAGGCTGAAAATGGATTGGATGTGAATCAAGTATAAGTACTATCTATATACGTACGTATTATTATTTCATGAATGTAAATATACATACAGATATTAATTGGATGCAAAAAATATGTTATATTTATATTAAATAAATATAGATATAAATTAAAAAATCACTGTATGGGCATAAAATGCATATAAAAGTCAAATATTTGAACTCCATAAACCATCAAATTGAGGATATGATTATATATATAAAAAATATAAATTAAGTTAAACATATATTTAGCCGAATTCTCAATTGTACATATATATATTTAAATAAATTTGGGTATGAAAATATATCTAAAAGGGATATTAATCAATCCACTTACTCCTCTACCTTGACATGTGCATAAAAATTTAGATATTTGTACAATCTTATAATACCGCATCATAGTAACGTGGATGTACCCCACATCATAACGCAGTCCAACACCTTCAGGGAAAAAAAATAAAAGATAGCTTTACAATATCAACTACCGTGCGTATGCATATGCTACCACCAAAAATAAAGAAGACAATTAAATTTTTACAAGATGATAAGCCATTAAATAGTTTGTTGCAAAACAATTTCATAAATCAGTTCCAAGATATAGTTGAAAAAGCAAGGAAAAATTATGATAAGTCTGAAAGACGTTAAATTATAGTATATGCAAAATAGAAGCTACCAACCTGATCGCAGAATGTCAAGTTATTCGATCTTGCAACCTTAAATCTACATCCCTCCACCTTCCTACACTCCCTGTCAAAGATCCTAATCACCGCTGGCTCATCCTTGAACGACCGTGATCCATCCCTAAGCAACAGTGTCAACCGAATACCCTTTGGATCACCAATCTCCTGACTAATGTTACAAAAAGCTCTCGTCTTGCACCTCATCAAGTCATAAACCTCCTCCTTCGTCTCCTTCCCCATGGATCCTTGGTTGTGCCTGAACACCACCACCTTTTCGAAGCACGTCGGCCGATGACCGCTATTTTCGAACTTTTCGATCATCACCTTCCCAATTGAGGCTTCCACCAATGCTTGGATCCATGGGCTCATTCTTGTCCTCAGCTCCCCCCAGTGGAACAGTACCCATCTAGCTGGTACCGCACATTCCTTCCTCAGATGCCATGCAACAAATGGCGATATAGCTGTGAGTCCGTGCCAGATGTTATGATAATCGTAGTAGGTGTCAGACATGAATGTGAGCCCCGTAAGTAGAGTAGCATTGTGTGGAAGGGCTTCAGGCCAAGCCAGGGCGTAAGAATTCTTGGCACCATCACCAGTGTTGTTGCCAAAGAGGCACAACAACCTTCCCTTTGATTCACTGGAAGGGAAGTAGAGGTGCTGGGACTCGCCATCCTCATAGGTGTCATCAATGGAGCTCATGAACCAAGTGTTACCTGACATAGGCTCTTTAGTGAACCTGAGGTCTTTGAGTGGAAGGAAGGTGACCGAGTCTTGGAGCATGGTCTGGGTGCGATGGAGCTCGAGTTTGTTCTGCTGGAAGAAAGGCCATAGGGAGGAGGAAGAGGATAGGGAGAAGGAAAGAGGGAACTTGATAGCTTGGATTTGGACAAGTATTAGGAGAGCGATGAAGCTGGTGAGGAAGCAGAGGGAACGCTTCGGCGAGTGGGTGGAGAGTCTGGTGATGGTGGTCATGGTGCAAGTAGAGGTATAATTGGTTGGAGAGTTAGTGGCTACTATATATTTAAGTGGGATTCCGGATCTCCAAAACTTACAGCTCTCAGTTGTTGTTTGGCATACCGAAGCCTTAAATTTAGGGAGGTCTTAATGCACTAAAAGACTTGTAATACTTTATTACAAAAAGTTAAAGGAAAGTTGGGGTTGAGGAATTCTGGTCTAAATGCACTGAAACGTAGAAAGAAAGATGCGAGAAAAATGGGTGGAGTAAAGGATGTAAACGGTGGAAAGGTCAGAGATGATATTTTAAACCAGAATGCTTGAAGTTTACCCAAAAAAAAAAAAAACAAAAAAAGAATGCTTGAAGGGTGAATTCTCATTGCTTCCTTTTTAATTGGTATTGGAGGTCATTTAATGAAGCAAAGTCGTTGGTGCAACGCAGCTGAGCGGCTTTGTTCGGTGATTGTTCTGGGTTACTGTAGCATGGATACATCTTAAGGTCTTCAAAAAGTCAACTTATTTTTATTTAAAAAAAAAAAAGTTGGTGTCCGCAGATAATGGGAGGGCCTACCGTCGCGGCCAATCTGATGCCACGCGTCGTTGTCAATAGTCAACGATTTCCACTTCGCAAATTCATATTAAAACGGCAAATATCATGATAGCCATTATCATGATACTTAATAAAAAAAAAAAAAATTACAACAATACCTCTTAAATTTTAATCCATTTACATTTGAATCCTAAAAAAAATAAATAAATCTAAAAATTTTTTAAAAAAAATGCAAAGAGACCTAGCTGTCTCTCTCCATTAAGCAATGTTATGATACGAGGGTTATGACTTAAATTTTATGAAATTTCATAAATACTCTTCAAAAAACTTCTTGATTTGACACGAAGTGGAGAGTTTAAATCTTCAACATGTGCCCAATTGAGACTCAAAAAATAAAAAAAAAAATAAATAAAAATAAATATTAAAAAAAGATAATGAAAAAAAAGATGGAAAAATTAAAAAGCATGATCTTTTCTCGCATAAATTGATTATTTTTTTTCTTTTTTTCTTCTCATTTCTTTTCTTTTCGAAAATCTATGGAAAAAAAGCACTCGAGGGAGATTAGAGGGGAAAGCTAACGCTGATGACGATGAGGAGGAAGACGACGATGGAGATGAACAGGAAGTGACGACGAGGAGAGCAGGGAGGAGGTCGATATCTCTCTATTTCGGAGATCCATGGGAAGAAATGCTCTTTAGGGAGATTGGAAGAGAAGGCCGACGTCAGTGACAATAGGAAAAAAGGCAATACCAGAGACCAGCAAGAGATGGCAGTGAGGAGAGTAGGGAGGAGGTCAGTCTCTCTCTATTTTGGAGATCTATGGAAAGAAAGCATCTGAGGGAGATAGAGGGGAAGACCGACATAGGTGACAATGGGACCGACGGAGGTGGCAGCGAGGAGAGCAGGGAGGAGGTCGGTGTCTCTACTTTTCGAAGATATATGGGAAGAAAAGCACCTAAGGGAGATTAGAGGGAGAAGACCGACATTGTTAGGATTTGACGTCTCGAGATTCGATCCACATTGAGCCTACAGCGAGATTTGCGATGAAAATGGAGTCCAACGAGCCCAAGATCACTCCAAACGGAGATCGAATAGTCGAGATAAGATCAATCGAAGCTGGCACGAAGTCCAAAGCGATAGAGGACCGCCGGCGGTCGGCGGTGGCGCGACTGCGTGCAGCGGTGCGCGGCCCAGGCGCGGCAGCGTGCAACTTGGGCAGGCAGTGCCCGGCCAGTGTGCAGTGCGCGGCCAAGGCCCAGGCGCCAGCACACGCGAGTGCGGCCCAAACCCACGCGAGCCCACGCGGGAGCCCGTAGCCCGATCCATCATGGATCGGACAGTGCACGGGCTGGCCTATGGACCGAGGGGGTGTTTCTCCTCGATTTTTCGTGGTCCACTGTGGACCGCACGATGTTTCACATGTGTTTCTCATGGTCCACGAACTATTCCGTAGATCGATGCGCGATCTGACGGCATGGGGAGCTCCTGGTGTTGATCTGACGGTCCAGGAGAGTTATTCGGGCCTTGTTAGGAGTCCTAATCATGTTCTAACTTAGTTTTAAGGCTATAAAAAGCCTATGCATGAACAAAGAAGGCATGGTGTGGCAGTTTTGGAAGACAAATAGAGCCCAAAAAGAGAGAGCAGACGCCACACGCTGAGAGAAGAAGAAGCAGGGCTCCTGGACAGCGGACAGCGATCGCTTCAGGGGTTCAGGGAGGTCTTCTTAAAGAGAGAGCTTTTGTAAGGGAGAACTTTCTGTGAGGAAGAAATTGAGTATATGAGGGTTAGGGTGAGATCTCTTGTAATATTTCTCTTTTCTCATAGTGAAGTTTGTATGCCCCGTGGAGGCGAGTCTTTTTTTGGCTAATCTACGTATTTGATTATTTTTAGTTTTATTCCTTCTTTCTTTCTGTTGCAACATGCGATATCGAAAAGATCCTGAGAGATAGTGTCTTGACCAGACATCCATCCTACAAGTGGTATCAGAGTGAGATGGTACAAGGACACAGATTACAGTAATGACGAGTAAGACTGAAGATGGAAAAGATAGGATCAATCAAAATGGAGATTAACAAGTTTGATGGAAAGAATAATTTTTCTTTGTGACAGATAAGGATGAAGGACGTGCTCATTCAGCAAGGGTTGATCGATGCTCTCTTGTGCGAGGAGAAGCCGACCATCATAGAAGTGCAGGATTGGAGACGGCTACCGATGTAGATGGTGAGTACGATCCTCATGTACCTAGTGGATAAGATAGTGATCCATATGTCTAGCGAGACTTCTCCGATGGTGATGTGGTCGAAACTTGAGGAATTGTATATAGCAAAATCTCTTACCAATATTTTTTTCTTCTGGAGGCAGTTCTATCAACTGCAGATGACTGAGGGACAGAGCGTGTAGGAGCATCTCAATCATTTCAGAAGATCCTCACTGACCTCCTCAGCATTGACGAAAATATTGAGGAGAAGATCAGGGCACTGGTCTTGCTAGCGTCGCTTCCCCCTTCGTATGAGTCATTGGTGACTGCTCTTCTAGTGGAGAAGAGCACCATCAAGATAGACGAGGTTACCACAGTGATTCTCCAGAATGAGGTTCTCAAGAGGAAGAACTCAGCTTCGAGCTCAGGTGGCGGTAGCTTAGCTTTAATGATTTTTGGAGGAGCAGAAGGCGGTAGACGGAGTGACAGGAGATTGCGACGAGGGCGGTCTAAGTCTAGGAGGGACTTGAGCAAGACCAGATATTACTAGTGTGATGAGTTGGAGTATCTAGCCAGAGATTACTCTCAACTCAGCGATCGGACGATGGCTGCTGTAGTGACGGCCAGTAGCGATTCAAAGGAGATGTCCTTGAGATATCTAATGAGGAATCTACTTCTTCTCAGCAGTGGATTTTAGATTCTGCATGTATCTATCATGTATGTTGCAGAGAAGAGTAGTTTGACTCTTTGGAGAACAGTGAGGACACTATTTATCTGCTGGATAGATCAAGCTGCGCGATCAGAGGCATTGGGACAGTCAGTTGGAGGACACATGATGGTGTGGTGAGGAGATTGGGGGAGGTCCAATACATATCGATTTCAAATGGAATCTTATCTCATTGAGCAGATTGGATTCGAGAGGCTATAGGACAATAGCTGATGGAGGAATCCTGAAGGTGCTACATGGCGATAAGATTGTTCTGGAGGAAAAGAAGAGGAGGAGAGACATTATTATCAGCAAAGAGCTCAGTACGAGGTAGAGCTTCAAGAGTCAGGAGGAGTCCAGAGCGAGTGGAGCTCCAGATGGAGGTGGATCAAGCACGAGATGCGAGACTCGAAGGATGAAAGATGATATCGCAAGGTGAGATTCCTATTGCCGCAGAATGGTACCCAGCAGGTCTTAGGTCAGGAGGAGCACAACATATGATGGTGATGGGATCGAGCAGTCTGGCTCGACTCTCATATTTGCCCATCCATGATCAGCAAGCGATTGTCCCAGGGCATGGGGCGAAGAGATCCAGAAGCTCTTAGAGTTAGGAGAAAGTCGAATATCGAGTTGAGATAGAGATTGTTAAGATTTGATGCCTTGAGATTCGATCCATATTGAGCTCACAGTGAGGTCCGATGAAAAATGGAGCAACGAGCTCAAGATCATCCCAAATGGAGTCCGGATGGTCGAGATACGACCGATCAAAGTTGGTATGAAGTTCCGAGCGACGGAGGACCACCACGGTCTGTGGTGGGCCACAGATGCGGTGGCGCAGCCATGCGTGGCAATGCGTGGCCCAGGCACGGCAGCGCGCAGCCTGGGCTCGGCAGCATGTGGCTTGGGCATGTAGAGCCCGACCCAGCATGTAGCATGCGGCCCAGGCCCAGCATGCGCAGGCATGGCCCAGGCCCACGCGGGAGCCCGTAGTTCGTCCACCATGGATCGGGCGGGCACGGGCTGGCCTGTGGACCGAGGAGGCGTTTCCTTTGGTTTCTCGCGGTCCACCATGGACCGCATGGCATTTCACGTGCGTTTCTCACAGTCCACGGACTATTTCATAGATCGGTGCACGATCTGACAGCGTGGGGAGCTCCTGGTGTTGATCCGACGGTCCAAGAGAGTTATTCGGGCCTTGTTAGGAGTCCTAATCATATTTTAATTTAGTTTTAAGGCTATAAAAGCCAGTGCATGAACAGAGAAGGTGTGGTGTATGCAGCGCGGTTTTGGAAGACAAAGAGAGCCCAAAAAGAGGGAGTAGATGCCACACGCTGAGAGGAGAAAGAGTAAGGCTCCTGGATAGCGGACAGCGATCGCTTCGGGGGTTCAGGGAGGTCTTCTTAGAGAGAGAACTTTTGTGAAGGAAAACTTCCTATGAGGGAGAAATTGAGTGTACGAGGATTGAGGATGAGATTTTTTCTTATAATATTTTTCTTTTCTCATAGTGAAGTTTGCATGCCCCGTGGAGGTGAATTTTTTTTTGACTGATCCACGTATTTGATTATTTTCTGTTTTATTTCTTCTTTCTTTTTGTTGCGATGTGCGGTATCGAAAAAGTTCTGGGAGGTGGTGTCCTGGCCAGACATCCACCCTACAGACATCGAGTGACAATTGGGAGGAAGGCAACAATGGAGATCGATGGGAGATGGCAGTGAGGAGGGCAGAGAGGAGGTGAGCATCCGTAAGGGCTCGAAAAAATGACGACAGAGATGGATGGAAGATGGTAGTGGAGGTGGGTCATGTCCATAAGGGCTCGGGAAGGCAATGGCGAAGACCAACAGGAGGTGATGGCAAGACCAATAGGAGGTGGCAGCAGAGGTGGTCATCCGCAAGAGCTTAGAAAGGTGAAGGCGGAGACTGGTGGGAGGGCATCCACGGGGGCTTGGGATGGATTCGAAGGCCTTGGAAGGGTTCAAAGGAAAAAAAATATTGTCAAAGAAAAAAATTCTATGAATCGAGGTTATTTTAGTCATTTTCTTTCTATTAATAGTGTTGAATCGGAGACAGATGGCTGGGCCTCTTCATAAATTTTTTAAAGTTTTGGGGTACATTTGAAACATTTTCTTTTTGAGGTTTAAGTGTAAATAGGTTAAAATTCAAGCGATGTCATTGTAATTTTTCTTAGAAAATAATTTACTATAGCGAAATAGTAGGGATATTACTAGATAAATCACTATTTATTTAATAAAAATATTTTAATTTAAATATATTTTTTTAAAAATATTGATACAAAACTTTTAATTTTAAAATATTATTTAAATTTATATGGCAGTTTAGATATAAAATAATTATTAATTATTATAAAAATTATAATGGGTTGTTATTATAGTAGATATTACAGAGGTGCTTAAATTTAAATTAAATTTAAATATTTTTTAAATTTTGATTTTTGTGTTATTGACCTATGCTAGTCTCAAACCTGCGACCTTCGCGTTATTTGCACGTTGCTCTAACCAACGAGCTAATAGGCCAATAACAACTTTTCATTTTTCTAATCTAAAATATTTATAATTTTAAAAAAATTTATATTTTATCTTTTATTTTTTAAAACAAGCGGCCGTTGGCCCCCTCCTTTTTTCTTCCTTTTTCATCGACACACGTTGCATCTTTCTCTTAGGGTTGTACAGTAAAGTTAGGATCCAAAACAAATTAAATACGGAAAAGATACCAGTTAGATGCAAAATTTATATCTATATTTATTTTAAATAGATACAGATCCAAATCAAATATTAAATATACTAATATAAATATAGATATGATTTAGATAGTTAAACTTTGTATCAACCAAATTCAAGATATCACCAAATAGCGGGTAAATTAAATCAATAACATAATATTTCAGTCAATTATTTTTCTTAAAGTTCACAAATGCTATATGCAGTTAAGTAAACAAAGAGGAATGGCTAGACATGAATTGTACAGTTGTTTATTCATATATGTATCCATTGTTTTTGATAAATAAATAAAAATATATATATATATATATATATATATATAATATATATATATATATATAATAGTCATACGATCAAATTTGTACCGGCATCTATATATAAATTCTTATTCAAGAATAGATTAGAATGGATATTATCTAGTCCACTTTTGTCCTTAAGCAAGGTGCTTCGTATTACAAATAGGCCGTCATCAATTTAATTTGCCCTCAAACCAGCGTCCTCTAGCCTTCTTTATCAAGCTATAGGTCTAATATCCTCATAGTTGGTGCATTGCCTTAAGTTTCATATTCCATTTTGCCGCACAATCTTTTTAGACATGCAAGAGACAACACCACCTTTACCATGTGGCAGCTGTTATGCGGTGCACGTACCACAGAATTTTAGTTTGGATGATACCACTACTTGCCCTCTAAGCAAGAGGCCGGGGATTTGATTCTTGAGTGGTATTGAACCCCACTTAGAGTCTCGATTAGCACGGCCCTAGTCCTATATAGGAGTTATGGCTCGATCTGTCTTGAGGCCTAAGCGTGGATCAAGATTGGGTACGGTGGATATATCATGGTGGACTAGTATAAGTCTCTTTACTGTCGTAGGTTCTCGCTTTATTTTTTTTCAATATTTTCTATAATCTTTAGCTCTGATATTTTGCCAAATCATCTCGATCAATATTGTTTTAATAAGAAAAATTAGATAGATGTCCCATCAATTCTTCAAATTTTGCACTTATACCTTAATTATTTTATTTTTTTCAATTAAATTCTAAAAATTACTGATTGGTTATACTGTAGCCTAGGCTCTAATGTCATTAATTATGAGTGTGAAATAGCAATCGTACTTTCAAATATTTGTTTCCGCCAAAATATAATTACTCTTCTAATCCAACTGATCAGCATATTGATGAAATTTTGTGTCTAAATTTATGTCTCATGACAATCATGCGTTCATAGATCCTCTTAAGATGAACAGCTGGGCCAATTGTAACCAAAATTTCAGTTTTAGAGTTTAATCGAAAAAAATAAAATTTTTAGATTTAAATATAAATTATAAAAAAATTAAAAGGATGTTGCTGTAATTTTTTTAATAAAAATCCTAACCTAATCTAAAATTTCTGGACGGTACAGATACGTTAAACTTGAACCAGGAATATGAGTGCTTGGCTTTGTCGTCGATTTGCCGAACTGCGCGTCGCCGTCAGTCTCCTGGCCGTCGTCGCCTTCCTTTCGTTTCGTGGGTCTATGGCTCGCGTACTCGCAAGAGAACCTGACGAGCCGGTTGTTTAAACCGCGGCACCAGGGGCACCGCTTCCCCTCGCTTTCTCTTTTAAATAGACCCAAAACCGGACAAAGATCTCGCTCCCCGCACGACTATCCCCTGAAAACCCCCTCATCCGATGGCTTTTTGTGTGCCGCCCGCCACCCAAAACCCTCCCAAAACCCTCCAGAAGACCCCTTCCTCCCCTCTTTCTCTCGCTCCCTTCGCCTCTCCATGGCGCGCCCTTCTCGCCCCACTCCTTCCAACCTCTCAGTCGGCTCGAAGACCCAAATCCGCTCCGCTCACGACGTCTCCCTTCTTTCCGCCGACGCCCGCCACCGGGACGACGTCCTCTGTGCCGCCCGGAGCGCCCTCTCCAACTGCCTCTCCGAGACCCACCTCGATCGCACCGTTCCGGGTCTCACGGCCAAGGCCAGGGGCAAGGTGAGGCGGTCTTCCTTGGTTTTCTCATAGTTTTCCTCTTATCAATGGCGTCTTTTTTTAGAGCCGATGGGTTGCTGTAGGTGAGAGACATTTATGATGGTGGAGACCATGTGGTTCTGGTCACTACCGACCGGCAGAGTGCTTTTGATCGGGTTCTCGCTTCCATCCCTTTTAAAGGCCAGGTCTTTATTCTCTCCTTTTCTACCTCTCACATTGTTTCAGTTGTTTGCAGTTTGAAGTTAAAAATTCCATCTCTGATTGATTGATCTACTTTTGGTTCTTTCCATGCTTCTTGATTGATTTCATTTAGAAAAATGACTTTCTTCATCCCTCGGGTTGAAATGCATTATTTATTGAGGCTGAGAAATAATTCGTCCCGTATTGAATCTATTAAGCAACTGATTTAAAATTATGAAAATTGAAGATGGATTAGCACCATAATATATGGATAGAAATCCTGAAAAATAATTTTTTACAAATCTGTGATTGAATTTAATGTCATCTAAGAAGTGAGTCAAGGATCTTAATTTTCTTTTGCTCTTGTTGTTGGAGGAACAAAACTCCATATCTATGTTTGAACATTATATTGCCTGGTTATCTGTTTTGACTGCTCCGAGGGAGAAATGGCTTTGAAGCTTAGTTAGATGTTTCTGGCGAAGAGGTATCTTCAATATACATAGACCGTTAAAAATGTTGAAACATCATAACTACGGGGATGAATAAGACAATCATGATGAGGAAACTTGTGGCAGTCGGTTGAGAAGAAAACCACATAGTTCAATGCAAGGGTGGGGAAAGATAGTTCTAGAGTTAATCCTAATGCAACAACAGAAGAGGGTTATGGTAGTGGAGCCATGAAGATCTCAAAATGTCATTTGATTTGGAGCACATATGTGCAAGTGAAGCGTTATGTAATGTGTTCTGAAGAACCACATATGTAGGTGTGACTATGGTAGTGGAAGGCTTTAATTTAATTGGAGTATAGTTCTTGATGGGGCAATTTCTTTTGGAGCCAAGGGTTTAATTTCTGGCAGGGTAGTAGGTGTCCAGGCCATCCATCCCATTTATGTGAGAAAATGGGACTAGGATAGGGGTGAGACTCCTCAGAACCCATCTACATGGAAAAAGAATAAGAAAGATGAAAGAAAGACAGGAAGAAAAGAATAAGAAAAGAAAAAAGGAAAGGAAAGGAGGAAAATAAGAAGAAAAAGAAAGAAATGAAGGAAGGAAATGAGACGAAAAAGAAAGAAAGGAATGAAGAAGAAAAAGCAAGATAGGAAGCAAAGGAAGAAAGAAAACTAAGAAAAGAAAGAAAAAGGAAAGAAGTGACAAGAAAAAAGAAAGAAAGGAAGGAAAGAACAAAGAAGGGAAAGAAGAAGAAGAAAAAGGAAAGAGAGACAAAAAGGAAGAAGAAAAAGAAAGGAAGGAAAAAAAACAAAGAAAAATAGAAAAAGAAATGAATTAAAAAAAATAAAGGAAAGAAGGGGAGAGACATTTAAGGTACCTATCGGAATATTTAATCAAGACGACTGTTGGGATAGGGTGGGACAAAGGGACATCCTGTTTCATGGAGAAATCGGAACATCTTCGTCCCATGGGATTTAAATCCTTTGTTTGGGTCGACTGGAAGGTGGGATATCATGGTCATGAAGAATGATTAGGCATGGGCTTTACCGTTGTTGTGATACTAATGATGGGAAGAGCTAATGTTACTTTTGGCTTAGTTCATATATATATAAGATATTGGCAGGAGTATGTTGAGTTAAATTTTTACAATCTTACCTTTGATAAGGTAGGGAACGATCTTTTAGATAGCAACATGTGTGTCTCTTCAAAAATTTTGAGGAGGCAAGGTGACATGGATGCATTTTACGGCTGATAACTTTCATTGGTGTAAACTTATAGGCAATCCTCCAATAACAAGCAGTGACTCTGTTCTTTTTCTGGTGGATTATGGGTTACACTTTCCGATTATTCACCATATTGGTCTCATATTACCAACTTTTACCTAGATTTCTATCACATTGAACAATAATGAGAAGAAGTAGGATGTGGATTTAGAAAATGCAGCCAAAGCACATGAAGTTGGAAGAAACTACTAAGGATAGTGGTAAGAATATGGTGCTTATGCATTTTAAGATGTGGTTGTGCACTCAGGGTTGGAAGGGGCTATTGAGGAATAACTGTGGGCAACTTGAGAGGATTGTACTCTGTAGTCTGCCCTAGATTCTTCTAGTATATAGACAAAAAGTAACACATATTCGGTAACCAAAAAAATAAAATTAGGTTAGAGCAATCAACAACAAAATGGCATCATGATTTTTAGTAAAGGATGAGGTACCACAACAAAAAAAATAAACAACACAAAATTAATAAAGACAATGGGAACTATAAGTAGACTTAAGCATTTTAAAACGAGAACAATAACAGTATATAATTAAAAATATAAAACAGGAAGATGATTAAAATGAATAAAAACTCTGGCTAAAAATATTCTGTAAAATACATTATAGGAAAACAAAAACTTCGTTAATATAAGCAGAAAAAATTCAAAACATATTCCATACCAAAAAAATCCAAAACACATTTCCTATTGGTTATGCATGGCACATTAAAATTAAAAAGACAAATTATAATCATATTTTAAATAAAAAAATTATATATAGTTTTAATAAATAAATAGGGACTTTGTAAAAGAAAAGATGAATCTTGTAAAAAAAAATTAAATATGATATTAAATTATGAAAATACCAATTAATTAAATAATTAGAACAAAAGTTATCATAGAAAATTAGATATAACTGGAGAAAATCTGAACACCATTTCCTATCCAATAGTGCAATGCACTTTAAAAGTGTAAAAAATATGAATTTGATTTTTTTAAAAAAATAGTAGAATGATTTTCATAAAGGAAAGGATAAAACTCATGGAAGTTTAGAGAACACTAAATAATAAATTATAAAAATTCAAATATTTTGATATGGTCTAGACTGTTTTTTGTTAATTAGATTTAGGATAGCCAAGCGGAGGGAGAAGTTATGGAATTGGTTGAGTAGAGAAAATTCAGAGAAAGTGGTAGAAATAATGTTTGTGATTTAAGATCCACTAAGTTAGGAAGTCTATCCTTAAGTTTTTGTTTCAGAACAACCAATATCTGTTGTTATGATGTAACAGTTTTAAGTGTTCTCTTCTTAATATTCCATCTGAGGGAAAATATTAAAGGCCCAAAGCTGCCCCAGTGGTCCCTTTGATATAGTATGGATCCATATAAGTTTTTAAAGGAAAATCTAGATTGTAGGGAGACAATGATGAGAGAAATTAAAACATTAATTTTATTCTGAATGATATCTAAATCAGTGTCTCAGGAGTTGGAGGAGAAAAATTTAGAACTCTTGACCAGCCAAATCGATCAGTCTTGAAGAGTAAATTTCAAGATTTATTATTTTTTTATAACACTATAGGTATATTTCACAAGACATCAAAATCATGCCAAAAAAGGAAATAAAAGCAATGGGTGCTGTATAAGGTTTGCTCCTGAAATTTGGTAGAATTTGTACATTGCACTTTGCACATGTTCACATATTTTGAAGCATATATATTGACAAGTAGTGTTTCAATATATTAACATTCATGCAAGCCATGAAGTGAATAATATGTATTTCTTTTATCATAATTAAAGTCCACATTTTATTTCAAAAAAACAAGATCATGCAAAGATATATGCAAGTCTCCTTGCTTCTCTTTCATTGATGTTGAAAATTTCATTTCAAATTTCCAATACTTGAATTTAGTGTGGTATGCCTCTCACTAATGGTGCAATGTAGGGTTCAAGAAGTCTGCATCATATAAATCTTTATATATGATGCATGTGACACACTTTATATAGCTTGAGTCATGACCTCAAGGTGTTATTTAAGAGTCTCACCTAGAGGTGTGAGGCAATGCATGCATGAGAAACAATGAGATTCATGATCTTGATTGATCTAAGAAGTGATAGTTATCCAGAGGAGGAAAAATATCAAGATTGACTTAGGTAAAAAGGATAAAGGACAATTAATTATAATAAGGTACATGGAAAAGGTCAGATTCCTACTAACAAAATTGAGGTGAGGGCAACATGATTCAATGCAGCCAGTACTTTTTATTATTGATGAATGATCTGTGCTACCAAACTCTCAGAAAAGCATAGTAAAATGACTCTCATTTTCAGAACATGGTAAGCCAAAAGAAAACCTGCATCCAATCATCCAGTTGGCTGCAAAGCTAGCCCTTGTTCAACAGACAGTACTGAATCATTTCTGGTGAGCTGTGTGAAGCGGAACCAGCTCTATTCTTCAGGTTTCTTGCCAACAGTAGAGTCTGATGTTAATTTAAGTCTTCTTCATGAATCCAACTAAATAAGCCCTTATCATAGTCAGAAATTCAACTGCCCTTTCACTTTAATTTAGTAATTCAAGTATAGTGGAAGGAGTGCCAAAGTCAATTGTAGTATAAAGCTTCTGCCCTTATAGTAATGTGGAGTGACATAATCAATGGAATTCAACCAGTTCCCTTGTTATGCAACATTTTTTTTTTTGGCCTTCTACTCCTTATGGGAAAGAAAATCCTTCTGGATGTCAATACAGAAGCAGAAAGCTTCAACTCACTATGTTAGATGATGTTATCTTGAGTACCGATTAAAGAAATATGAAAGAACAAATAGGCCGCTAATTTTGAATTATATCATAAAAAGCATTTGGCTTAGTTGGTTTGCTCTAATTCTATATTATGAATTTTGGCATATTGTGAAAGATGATTACTGGAGCAGCATTAGAATATCATAATTGTAGTCTGTTAATGACAACAGTGCTTGCTTCATTTCTATCATTTATATAGAGATCACTTTTAAACTCTAAGCCAATCAAGTAATTGGATCAGCTGTGTGTCTCTTCATCATCAAGTTTTAGTGGAAATTTGGAAATTAGAGTTCAAGGGTTTATGAAATCAGATCTTTTGGAAGCAAATTAATACGAAACATGGGTTTCTAGGTTTTCTTTTGTTAGGATTGTTTTCTTTTTCTTTTTGCGTGGCAATCTTTTCTTTTTCTCCTTAAATGGTTCTAGTGTTGGAAGTCAAAGTTTCCATTTTGATTTAGGATTCAAAATCTATTCAGATTGCCTTTCATGATTGTTTAAAAAATGGGGTTAAATTTGGGCATAAGGTTGATTTTGGAATTTCTTCTGCTAAAATTACTGCGAGTTAAATAAGAAAACAAGATGGATAATTAGGATATGATTTATGATTCATATGATTAAGCTAAATAATATTGCGACTATTGCTATTCTTTATAGCAAAATTTGAATACTAGAAGATTACACAACAACAGCAGCATGGCTTCTTTAACAATGTAAACAGACAAAATGATGTGACTACGTTTAAGGTTGCGTTTTGATGGTTAAAAAAAGAAACCTAGCACAAACAGCGGTCAGTTTGGATTTGGTTGCTGTATATTGGTCTGCATTTTTGGTTTTTTGGGGTCCTAGATCTGATTTCAGATGTTTAGATTGTTTTA
>NC_026005.2:4287692-4316514 GCF_000442705.2 Elaeis guineensis
ACTGTTATATCCATCAGAAGGTATAAAGAGACAAAAAATATACATCTTCTCATAAGAATTCACAGGATAAAATGTGTGTATATATATATGTATTATGTATATGTATATGTATATGTATATGTATATGTATATATATATATGTATCAGAAGGTATAAAGATACAGAAAATATCCATTTTCTCATAAGAATTCACAGGATAAAATGTGTACATATACATACATATACATATATGTGAGCGTGTGTGTTCATGCGTGCAAGTGCGCGTGAGTGCAGCATCAACTCTACTGTATCAAGTTTAAATTTTCGAGTTGGGAATTATTTTATTTCAACTTTCAACCTTGCAAATACACATCAAAGGATATATGGATACACTGACCTATCTCCCTGATTTTATGGTCCGTTTCCACAGCTCCAAAAGTTGACCGAGTTTGCATATAGGTTAGACTGCTAAAAGGATCCTATATTTGTAAGCTAAGAAAGATTAGGGGCTACATGCAGTGCTACCACCTCTTAGCTCCACGTTGAAGTGCATTTTGAGCTATGGCGATTCTGAATTTCCAGATAAACCATAAGGATTTTGTTGGGGAATACCGACCGACCCCACTCATGGCGACTCACCTTCGGACCTACTTGTCCGACGCCCGACTTCCACCGACCGACCGACGGGTGCCGTTACCGACCGATCAACGGCTATCGACCGACCGAAGATACGTCGGTCGGGCAGACCTTTTCCGCTCTCCAACCGACTGCACTATGGAGCCCGATGCCCGACTCTGCAACGTGCCCGGACTGACTGTCGGAGAGGCCCAGGTTTCACCCGACACCCCTCAGCTGGCCGCCGACCTACGGTCGGCCGGCTCCTCCAATCGCCGTACTACTGTCAAAGGCTGTCAGTCCTGACAACAGCATGCGGCACTGCCGCCTAGGGGCATTATCCCACCTAAGGTATGGGTCAACCCTGGCGATTTGACAGCCCCACGGCGATTTGACACCTTTACGGCGACTCTGACAGTCTTCAGTGAGTTGACAATTCTTCAATTGTCCGCGCCATTAATGACGGCGCCATACCATGCTCCACTATATATATCGGGGAAGGCAATAGCGCTAGAGGTCCCTTCGAAACTCTTGGACTTGCTCCCTCTCTCTCTCACCCCCCCTCTCGTTGAGCTCCTTGTTTTCTTTTCGCTGTTGCCTAGTCTCCTCTCTGACTTGACCGTCGGAGGGTCCCCGCCGGAGCCACCTCCGGTCAGTGCGGACTTTCTTTTGCAGGCGCTCATTCCCGACGACCAGGGGATTGGCCGCAACAGATTGGCGCGCCAGGAAGGGGCGAGCGACGCTCATAGTGACAAGTTAGTGCTTCATTAACAGCACCAGGGACTATAACCCCCACAGAATTCAAGATGACAAAGACAAGAGCTCAGCGATCGAGAGTCACCGAGTCGGCGAGGCGCTCTTCCCGCCGGGAAGAGGCCTCTCCTCCACCCTCCGCGGCGGAACCCAGCTCTCCGCACCCCGCGGTGACCACGGAGGCGCAAATCGCGGCGATCGTGCGGCAGATGACCGTGCTGACGGACGCGGTCAAAAGCCTTCAGCAACAGCCGGTCCGGCTGCCGCCATCACCGGCCAGGCAACCGACGGCACGTCCGATGCCCTCCAGGAGTAGCCGCCGACGCCCGCATTGGTCTCCGTCACCTCCGCAGAAGCACCTGCCACAGCGCTCCTACCGAGAGGAGGAAGGGCGGCCGCGGCGCGACACCCATCGATCCCGACGGCATTCTCCCTCCCAGCTAGAACGAGCAAGGAAGGAGAAGCGACCGCGAACGCCGTCCGCCTCTCTCTCGGACTCTTCCGGAGACTCCACTCCTGGGGTCTCCCAGCACCGACGGACCGACGACTACGAACGCAGGTTCGAGGAAATCGACCGTCGACTCGCACAGCTGTAGGTGGACGGGCAGAAGTCTTCAAATGACGTCGACTTCCAGACCGCCCAACCTCTCTCCCGACCGACCTCCTCGTGGGGATGTTCTAGCCATGGACTAAAACAAAAGACAGGAAATGAAGAAGAAGGAGCAGACTGCGAGAAGGCAAAGGAGAAGACGGTGAAGACGGTGACAGCCCTCAGAAGAAGAAGAGAGAACTCCTAAGAAGAAGGAAAGCGGAGTACCTGGAACAGGGGACTACGCGGACAGAGTCTCGACAGCAAAGTGAGAGGGGTAAAAACCTGGATATGGGCGACCCTGTATATATAGCACCCTCCGACGGTTGAGATAAAGGCACGACCAACGAGGAGCTCCCAGATCACGCCACGTGGCGTCATCCGGACCGTCCGTCGGTCCGACGGTTCGACGCACCCATCCTCAGATCGAGCCACGTCACCTCCATCCGCTCCAACGGACCCGTCCCAATGGCCACCGGCCACGTGGCACTGAGGCCGTGACGTTTCGTATCCCCGAAGGGGCGGCGGGAACGGCGGTTTCCCTTCCCGATGGGACGAGACGTCTGACGTCGACGGGACAGGACATCTGACACCGACGAGACGTCTGACACCGACAGGACGTCTGATGCCAGCAGATCGCCCGGCATTCATGAGGCGCCTGTCATCATGTCAACCCACGGTACGGTCATCATATCGGCCCACGGGGCGGTCGGAACTTGAATCGCTAGGGATCCACTCCTTTCGCCCGACGCTGCTGCCCAGACAAAGACATTGGCCAGCGCACCCTCCGACTCAGGAGTGGAGGGGGGCAACTGTTGGGAATACCGACCGACCCCACTCATACCGACTCACCTTCGGACCTACTTGTCCGACGTCCGACTTCACCGACCGACCCGACCGACGGGTGCCGTTACCGACCGATCAACGGCTATCGACCGACCGAGGATACGTCGGTCGGACAGACCTTTTTCGCTCTCCAACCGACTGCACTATGGAGCCCGATACCCGACTCCTGCAACGTGCCCGACTGACTGTCGGAGGGGCCCAGGTTTTCACCCGATGCCCCTCAGCTGACCGCCGACCTACGGTCGGCCGGCTCCTCCAATCGCCGTACTACTGCCAAAGGCTGTCAGTCCTGACAACAGCATGCGGCACTGCCGCCTAGGGGCATTATTCCACCTAAGGTATGGGTCAATCCTGGCGATTTGACAGCCCCACGGCGATTTGACACCTTTACGGTGACTCTGACAGTCTTCAGTGAGTTGATAATTCTTCAATTGTCCGCGCCATTAATGATGGCGCCATACCATACTCCACTATATATATCGGGGAAGGCAACAGCGCTAGAGGTCCCTTCGAAACTCTTGGATTTGCTCCCTCTCTCTCTCTCACCCCCTCTCGTTGAGTTTCTTATTTTCTTTTCGCTGTTGCCTAGTCTCCTCTCTGGCTTGACCGTCGGAGGATCCCCGCCGGAGCCACCTCCGGTCAGTGCAGACTTTCTTTTGCAGGCGCTCATTTCCGACGACCAGGCGACGAGGGGATTGGCCGCAACAGATTTAATGCTGGCTGAAACGTCGGTGCAATGTCACATGAGACACAAAATATTGCTTGGGTAATCAGGCAGCAGCTACATCAATATTTCCATATTCTGAACCTTGTCGGCAAGGTTCTTTTGATGGGAAAAAAAAAAAAAACAAAATGTTATGCAGATAGCTGATATTTATTCCTGACTACGACTGATTATTTATTACTTGATCAGAAGATTTGCTATCTTGGTGTGTCCCTTGATTGCATCAAATTCCTTTGTTATTCTTCCATTAAATATATCTTTCTCTACCGCAAAAGCTTAAAAAAGCTGAAAGATTGAAAAAAAAAATCCAGAATCTCAAAAGTATTATCAACCAAAAACAATCTTTTCAAAATTAAACTAACATCACGATGAAGAAATAAGGACTCACGCCTTTCAATTGTTTGACCTGTCTCCGGAGGCCCGTGATCTCGTCGTCCAAATCCCCATGAATCGGATCGATCCGCAACTGAATCTCGTCGGAACTCGCCACCGTCCTCGCCGTGAGGCCTTCTCTGAAATTCGAAAACCCCCAAAATGGAATTTTCTTTAGAAATACAACTAAAAAGCTATTAAAAAAAGCCGATTAAATCCATTAGAAAGGGATAAAAACGGAAGGAAGCTAGGGTTTTGGGGGGACCTGGATCGCAGAGGCCCGGAGCCATAGAGAGGATTCGCCATTGGAAAGAAGAGAGAAGCCCTCCCCGCTCCGAAGAAACTGGTTGAATTGAATTGAATCGACTCGAAGAAATTAAAAAATAGAAACAATTATAGTGAAGAAAAAAAGGAAATGAAAAGGACGGGTCAAAGCTGGCTGCTCTTGTGGATTCGGGTCCAGATTTTAAGTTGGCCGGCTCCGTGCGAGCTGTGTTGACCTACATCCGCATTTACACTAATAATAATAAAACCTTCAAATTATATGCATAATGATATGAATTGATCTGGTTCGATGGAGACTCGTGGAATTAAGGAGTAATTTGATCAGAATTCAGGAGAACTACGAAGAAGAATAGCTCTTGAGGTTCAAATCTAGATCTAAAAATGAGAGAGAGAAAATAAGAGAGAAGAATGGGAGAGATATTTTATTTCTAGCATACCTCATTATGTTACATGGTTTATATTTTAGTGTGAGCTAACCTATTTAGGTAGAAATAAAAAAATAATAATAAAATGCAAAAAAAATTACGTCCAGACAACTACTTTATTAGTTGCTTAATCATTTTTTCTATCAAAACTGCTTAACCTCCTTTTCCGCCAATTATCTTATCTCACTTGAGATTTCCCCACATGCTACACCACTCTAATTTTGAGTTGTATCAATATCTCTCCCTTGAGAGGACCCTTGTCCCCAAGGGTCAAAAGCTGGGTGCTGAAGCTGGATGATTGAGGCATACTCCTATGTGGCAGCTTCAGTAGGTTTGTTTTTCTATTTCATTGTCCATATACTGCTGCCTTATAATGTTGCTTCACCATCTTAATGTCTAGAATAGTCTCAAGTTCTGGACTGGTAGTTTGCTACCCTCAATTTAGTGAACTTGTAAGGCTGGAAGTGGTGGTCCCAATGTGCTTCTTAAGGAGTGAGACATGAAAAATGTGGTGTATAGTTGATCCCGAGGGTAAAAGCAATTTGTAGGCAATAGGACCTACCTTCTCAAACACCTGGAAAGGTCTATAGTATCTAGGGGCCAGTTTCTGACTACTTTGTTGCACTGACATCTGTCTATATAGCTGCAGCTTCAAGTAAACCCAATCACCTACTGAGAAAATCCTTTCACTCTTACGTGCATCTGTAATATGTTTCATTCTATTCTGAGCAGCAGCTAGGCAGTGTTTAAGTGTTTGAATGGCCAATTCTCTGGCCTGCAAACTCCTATCAATCACTGTATTAAGTACTTCTCCAGAGATATATGGAATGTGTAAGGGGGGTGGTTGACCATACAAAATCTCATATGGTGTTGTCAGTGTAGCTGAATGGTAGGTGGTGTTATACCATCATTCTGCTAATTCCAACCACTTAAGCCATTTATGGGGGTACTCAAAATACATACACCTTAGATAGCTCTCTAGGCATCTGTTTAAGACTTCAGTTTGCCTATCACTCTGTGGGTGATATGAAGAGGATAAGTGTAGGTCAGTTTCCTACAATGCAAAGAGTTTTTGCCATAAACTGCTAATAAAGATTGGATCTCTATCACTCAATATCTGTTCTGGAAACCCACGGAGTTTAAAAATATGCTCCATTAGGCTTGAGCAACAATAAGAGCTGTGTAAGGGTAACTAAGAGCCACAAAATGTGCATACTTATTCAACCTATCTACCACTACTATAATCACTTCCTTTCCTTTAGAATTGGGTAACCCATCTATGAAGTCAAGGGACACACTAGTCCATATTGTTTCTAGAATTGGGAGAGGCTATAGAAGTTTCAAATATGCTGCTGTGTCATATTTACACTGTTGGCAAATGGAGCACCCCGGTATGAAGGACTGAACATCTCTTTTGAGCCCCTTCCAATAAAACAAAGAAGAGACCCTCTTGTAAGTGGCTTGAATCCTAGAATGCCCCCCAATTGGTAATGCATGCAGCCAATTCATCATGTGAGTTCTCAAATTGTTTAGCTTACCTACTTCCGACTTTCTCTTCCTCATCAACTTGTCATGCTGCCAGGTGTATTTAGGGTGGCTTCCAGGATCATATTTCAATTGTTTGATCCGTTCAACTACTATAAAATCTTGTTGCCATAAACTTTGGATCTGTTCTAAGAGATTTGCAGAAATTGTAGAAAGAGCTATAGCCATATTCTCAGCTCCCTGTATCCTAGAAAGGGCATCTGCCAGAATATTTTTGTTGCCCTTCTTGTAGTGCACCTCATAATTGTACCCCATTAACTTAGCTAGCCATTGCTACTGGAAGGGAGTTGAGATCTTCTATTCTAGAATATATTTTAAGCTTTGTTGATCTGTTTGATAACAAAATGCCGGCCCATCAAGTACTGATTTCATTTTTGTATTGCCATTACTAATACCAAGAGCTCCTTTTTATATGCAGACAATCTCAAGTGTGATGGAGCTAGGGCCTTGCCAAGGAAAGAGATGGGATGCCCATTTTGAGTTAGAACAGCACCAATTCTCACTCCTGAAGCATCAGTTTCCACAGTAAACTTTTTAGAAAAATCAGGCAATGCTAAAATATAAGCTGTAGTCAAAGCCACCTTAAGTGTATTGAAAGTAATAGTGACAAAATCATTCCACACAAATAAATCCTTCTTAAGTAGCTCTATAAGTTGTTTAGCAATAGAACCATAGTTTTTCACAAACCTCCTGTAGTACCCCATAATTCATAGAAAACCCCTTAATTGCCTAAGAGGAGTAGGTTGTGGCCACTATGTGATGGCTTTGATTTTGCTAGGATCAGTGGAGACTTCTTCCTTGCCAGATATGATATGCCCCAAGTATTCTATTTCAGTCACTCCAAAGGAGCATTTACTTCTCTTGGCCAGCAATGAGTGCTCCTTCAAAACCTCAAAGGTGAGCCTTAAATGCTGTAAGTGATCTTTCCATGTTGGACTGTAGATCAATATGTCATCAAAAATACCAAAATGAACCTCCTAAGGTATTTTTTGAAAGTTGCATTTATCACCCTTTGAAAAGTGGAGGATACATTGGTCAACCCAAAGGGCATGATCAAAAATTTAAAGTGGCCCACATGAGTCTTAAATTCTATCTTATGCACATCTGTAGGGTCCATTCTAATCTGATGGTACCCACTTCTCAAATCTATCTTAGAAAAAAATTGTGCTCCATAAAGCTCATCCATAAGTTTCTGAACAATGAGAATTGAAAACTTATCTTTAAGTATATTCTTATTGAGTTCTCTGTAATCTACACACATCCTCTAGTTCCTATCTTTTTTTCACCAAAACCACAGGAGAGGTATATAAACTATTACTATGCTGTATTAGCCCTGAATGTAACAGCTCTTGAGTTAGCTTTTCAATAACATCTTTGTGTATAAGAGAGTACCTATAAGGCCTGATGTTAACTGGATTAGATCCTTCTTTGATGGGAATTTTGTGGTCATGCTTTGGCCTAAAGGGAGGGAAGGCCCTTGGCTCATTAAACAAATCCTCAAATTCTTGCAACAACTTTGGCAACCCTTCATTAGAACCCCCTTCATCTTCAATGGCTATGATGCTGAAAGATTCTGTCCCTATTGGCCTCTGAACCATCTGCATAGAGCAAATTATAGTAGTGGTTGGAGTTTTCAATAATAACTGATTGAATTATTTGCCAGTAGTTAATTTTAGCTTAGGCTGAGCTCCTTTAAAAACATGCTTTTTCCCATTATATACAAACTCCATATGCAACTTCTAGAAGTCCATTTCAATTTTGCCCAATAATAACAACCATTGCACTCTAAGCACCATATCACAACCTCCTAAGGGTAGTGAAATCACATCTATCTCAAAAGTTGTGTTCCTACAATCTCTATGTGAACCCTTTGCTAGTATGGCAGCTTAACATCGTGTTACCATCAGCTACAATGATGTACATAGGGTCAGTTTCAGTTATCTGGCACCCCAACTTCTTGGCATATATTGAGGTCTAGAAAATTATGGGTTGCACCAGTATCTATGAGGATGTGTAAGGATTTTTGAGCATGATATCCTGTGATTCTGAGTGTCTGAAGGGAACTGCCCCCTTGTAATGCATGCACTAAGATTATAGGTTCTGTAACACTTTCCCCTTCTACCTGTTCTTCTTCTACCACTAGTTCCTCCACTACCTCATTAGGGACTTCAACGAAGAAGAACTAGTTTTTATCAACCTTGCCCTTATGTTTATGGCCAAACTGGTAGGGCTAATCACAATAGAAACATAGCTCTTTGCTTCTTTTCTCATCAATTTCAGCTTTAGTCAGGGATCTTTTGGCTTTGTCAAAGGTTGGGGGCCTATTTTGTGGAGCTATTATATTTGAGTTTTGGTTAAGGAGTGGTGGGGGGCCTTTTTGGGGTGCTAGGTGTAAATGAAGAGTTCTGGATCAATGCAGGACTTCTGGTGGTAGGGTTTTTTAGTCTTTTGACTTGTGAATCCAGGATTGCCTCTTGTAGTTTGGCCAAGCACATGGCCTGTTGTAAGGTTTTGGGTTGCAATAATCTAACTAATAATTAAGCTAATATCATCCCTGAGCCCACTGAGGAAGCAACTTATAGTATAGTTTTCAGGTAGGTCAAGTTTAGACAGCAAATCATCAAATGCATCCTGATACTCTTGCACATTGTTAGTTTTCCTCAATTGCACAAGCTCAGCCATAGGATCCTCAGACACCTTATCAAACTTATTAATACAAGCTAATACAAAACTCTTCCAGCTAACCCTCTTGCCATAGACTTTCTCAAAAATCTTATACCATCTCAAGCCCTTTCCATCCATGTTAATGGAGACAAAACGACCCCAGGATTCTTTAGGAACCCTGTCCAGTATAAAATATTGCTCCATCCTATAGATCCAGTTCTCAACTCCAACTCCAGTGAAGACAGGGAAATCAATTTTGGCCATCCTAATAGGACCCTGATGATGATAATGTGTTTGAACCAAATGAGGGGATGTATGAGCCAGATTAGAGGGTACTGGAATAGGATTCATCATAAGGGGTGAATTAGTCACCACAGAATTGGATAGATTAGCTTGATTTGAAACAGAAGTAGCAGAATTAACCACATTATTTGGATTTTGAGCAGCATAATCGATAACCAGCTCTCTTAGTTCAGAAATTACCTGATTTTGGGCAGTGATTGCTTGCTCTTGCTTCTATGTGTATGATTGTAACACATTTTCAACAAGAGCTTGTTGTTGTGAACTAATTTTTCCTATTGCTTGTTTTACCACCTCTTCAATCATCTTCATAGTATCACCAGATCACAATTTAGGAGTCGTGGTTGTTGAATTTCTATTTTACCAGGAGGAGAATCAACTGTGCTCTGATACCAATGATATGAATTGATCTAGTTCAATGGGTATTTGTGGAATTAAGGAGTAATTTGATCAGAATTCTGGAGAACTATGAAGAAAAATAGCTCTCGAGGTTCAGATCCAGATCTAAAAATGAGAGAGAGAAAGTAAGAGAGAAGAAAGAAAAAGATATTTCATTTTTGACATACCTGATTCTATTACATGATTTGCATTTTATAGTGGGCTAACCCATTTAGGTAGAAATAAGAAAAAAAATAATAACTTGCAGAAAAAATTACGTTCAGATCAAGACAACTAATTGCTTAGTTGCTTAACTATTTTTTCCATCTTTGTATATGAATTATTCATTATTGAATAATAGTTATTCTGATATTTTTTATCATAAAGTGACATCTTCTTTGAACTCTTGTACTATGATGAAGTTCCTAGAACTATGTTAGTGTATGATAAAGAGAGAATTTATCGTATAGTTCTTAAACAAATTCGCGACCAAATGATACGTCATTACGGAACGATAATGTTTATCGAGTGAAGATCGTTGTGTGTCATATGGGTTGGTTGTCCTCTTAACTAAGGAGTGTGGTGACACTGGTATGACATACAGGTGAGATGTAACGATACATCATCACTGAACAAGTGACTCACCTGTTGAGCGTTCTGCTGTCAAGAGCTGCTCGCAAAATATATGGATATAAATATCCTTCAGATCTGAGATCATCATAGTGACTTGCAACTCACTGTGCTTTGATACCGAACTACCTGAATTTTTAATGCAGTGACGGAAGGCTACTGGATATAGTAAAGTACTTACAAAGTCTGTGTGTGGATTAAGATGGGATTGACCCCTCCAGATTATTGGAGTTGATGTATCGCTGTATTTTAATTTAGTAAAATCTTGGTCAGGATAATCCATGAGATAGATTTGAAAGGTTAAAATATAATGTGGATGAAGCAATCTCAGTTGACAGTTAACCTGAGACCATCCTAGAGCGTCCAGGGTCAAAAGGATGAATTATGCGGTAACCATAAGTATGGATTCTGAAATATTTTTTTATGATAATTTGATCTATCTGGATATCGAAAATCATTGCTAGATGGTATCTTCATTAGTGCAGTAATTGATTTCTGTGTTACCGACTTAGTGTTTGAACCTATGGAGTTACGCACACAAGTCAGACAAAGTAGGAAAGAATTGATCTATGTTTATATGTCCAATCTAGAAGTACTTGATTTGATTGAATATATAAGCTAACTTGATTGAGAATTGAGTTATGGATCAAACAGGATTGAAGAGTTAACTATGTCTAGCTAGCACTACACATGAGATTCAGGTTCAATCTCGGAGATGAATAATTTCTATCTATGATCTATGGAACATATGAAAGATTAGATTTAAGTACTAATTAATTTTAGATTAAATCTAAATTAATTAGATTTAATTATATTTAAAATTTAAATTAGACTTGATACAAAAGTCTTAAAGAGTTTAGGATTAACAGCCTTTCGAAATTATTTCGAACCGACTTTGAATCGGATTCGAATCGGACCTGTTTTGGATGAGATATGAGTATTCTTACTTGCACTGAGAATACCCACTCATAAAGCATGATCAAAAATTGGTTTGGTGCTTATTTAGGGCGTCTCAAGTGGGTGTGAAAGTGGATGTAAAGTGGATGTCATAAGTGATGGCAATTATATCTCATATAGGAGTTCTTCTTTCATGAGTATTGGACCAATTCAAATCAGATTTGAATAAAGAGTCCTCCTCTCATTGGGTCATAAAAATTATCTATAAATAGAGAGGATCTCTACCTATGGATGAGAAAAGAGAATAGAATAGTAAACAAATCAAATTGAGAGAAGAGAAAAAGAGAGAGAGACATGTGAAGAAAGAGGTCCTTCATCTTCTACATCTCTCCCTTTATTGCTGCCTCCTCTCCTTGGGTGTGGATCCTTCTTGGATATCTTATCTGCTGGTGTGAGATGTCACATCATCACATCTCATCCCTTGATTGATTATGTATGCGAAGCCAATTGGATTGAAGTTTATCCTGCTTTCCTGCAGCGTCTGACGTGCATACGAAGTAGAGGATCTGCATATTCAAGCCTCCGCAAAGGTTTATATCAGATAATTTAAAATTTGATCCGGTTCCATTATGATTTAGGTAAAGATTTGATTATTAAACAAGTAGAATATTAAAAAAAAATTTAGATGCAACCTGGGCATTCTAGAGGAAAACTATTCCCTTCCCTTCAACTGATATCAGAGCTAGGTTTAAAATATATGCATATAAAATAAAATTTTTTATGATTATTTATATAAGATATAATTGAAATTTTTTTGTGACATTAAATCTCATTTAAATATATTTATTTAAAATTTTTGATCTAATTTTGATTGGATTAGAGGTGCCTAATCAATGGTTGATTGAGATTGTTATAAATCTGTTATAATAGAATTCTGCTGTTGCTGAATTTTTGATAAAAATAATATGAATTAAAAATCTATTTTAAATCTATTTTAATAAAATTTTAATTTTATTATTTTTCTTATAAAGTGAGATTATTTTAAATTTAAATTAGATCTGTTTTGATAGATATTTAGATCTGAATCCTATCGTAATTCAGCACTGCGTGAAAATAGATTTTATCAGAAATTAATTCTTTATACATTCATATTTGCATCTAATTATTTTTTTATTTGATATAAATTTAAAATTAATATTTTATAATCAGTATAAGATAAGTTTTAGATTTGATATGATGTATATAATACATCAAATCTAATTGGATTAGATGAAGAATATAATTGATGAGATCAAAATATGTTCAAGATATAAAATAGTTTTGTCAATAATTGCATGTTAATGTAATTATATATGAAATTAGATTTCAGATCTTAGTAGTCTAGTACTCGGATTGATGAGATCATCAGACCGTCTGGTCATAAGAGATTGAAGAGATTAATCTCTCTTTTGTCCATTCGATAGGTTCTCTTATGACGTGTAGGGGTGTCGTTGTGATCCAGTTTCATGAAGAAGAAAAGTGAATAGATTTTTATGTATTATTTTGATCATAAATTTATTTAGATTAGATCTAAAGTGATTTATGATTCATTATAATAGGATAAAATTTAGATATAAAATTATTTTAGATCTGAATTACATATTACATATGATGTAATTAGTATTGATCTAAAAATTATCATGATACATGAGATATATGAATGAAGTTTAGATCGTACCTATGTATGTTTAATTATTAAATATATTATGAAAATTTATTTTCATGTGTTGAACATATGGCATGCTTCACTTGAAATCTTTGTAGAATAGTTCTACAAACTGAAACACACATTCACACACTTAATTTTGAATTAAGTTTGAATGATCTAAATTGAGAATTGAAGATCGTTAAGCACCACATAATATGATGAGTAAAGGATTAGCATGGATCAAGTCCTTTTAATGGGTTAGATCTAGGGTTAGGAACACATATGGATCAAATAAAAAATTAATTAAATCTAATCAAGTGTTGAATTAGATTAGGTCAGTATTTCTCTAAAACAATCTCAATAGTTGAAGTTTGATTAAGTCCATGTGTTTGATTCTAATAAATAGATCATGATAATGGCTCCGTGGTTGAGCCCGAATCTTCTGGTGTGCCAAATTGAAACTAATTAACCAGTTGGTATCTAAGGTAAGTTTGGCAGATTCGATCAAATGGTTTTTAATTGGAAGCTATTCACCTAGATGCGTCTACGGTGAGTTAAGGGTAGATCTCTCCCGTTGATCTCACTTACCTGGCCAACATGATAGATTATATTTTGATTAGGTTACTAGTCGATTCGTGCAGACCCATGCCATTAAGATGAATCAGTGTGACTGATTTAGATATCTTTAGACCAGCTTGTGTTTAATTCTTTACATGACTTGGTGAAGTTAGTGGAAGGATTTACAGCTTGCAGGTCGACTTCTTCTCTTATTCTCAGGTCAATGAAATCAAATATTCTAAATTATTAGGTCCATAAAGTGATAAAGTTATGAGATAACTTGGTCATTGCCTCCCATTAAGGTGTGTGATAATGAGTCCAATATTCCAAATAAGTATTGAAGGCGTCACATGCCTGGTGTCTTTTATGTATTGAATTGTCATTCATCATATGACCATCATGATGTACCTTCAGATCAATGCTCAGATTGGTCGAGCTACACTCGGGTCTGGACATCCGTTTATTGGATGCACTTGATGTGTCATGTTAATGGTTGGACCTAACCAGGATTTTCAGTAGAGGTGCCACACGCCTGCTGAAGGGATGTCTGGGGCAAAATCCAATGCTAGAAATTGTTTGGAGAAATAATTAGTTATGAACCTACCTATGGATGCACTAGAGTTGGTCGAGCCACACTCGAACTCGAATGCAGTCGGTGTGGATTCTAGTACCCGCTAAGGAATTAATGTAATTCTTCAAGTTGGAGGTAGAGGCTACCAATTCGTAAAAAATATAGGAGGACCTTTAGACTAAAGTCCATATCTTCAGAATTAAAAAAAATAATTCATATACTAATAGGCTAATATTTTTTCTTTTCAGTTATGGCCAACATACTATCCCTCCATTCGCTGTTGGACAGCGACAAGCTCACCAGACTCAACTTCGATAGCTAGTATCGAAAGTTGAAGATCGTGTTGGAGCATAAGAGGATTTTATATGTTCTTACAGATCAGGCATCTGAAGAACCTGCAGCCAATGCTCCTCGTGCTGTGAGAGACACTTACATGAAGTGGCTCAATGATTGCACGACTGTGCGTTGCATGATGAGGGCAGCTATGAACGATGAACTTAGTCGTAAGTTTGAGGATGCGCAGCCTGAGGAGATGATTCAAATATTGAATGAGTCCTTCGGCACTCCTGAGGATGCGGAGAGACATAAAATCTCCTATGCAGTGTTCAATACTCGTATGTGAGAGGGAGCTTCAGTCATCGATCATGTATAATGATTGAGCAGATTGAACGTCTTAGCAAACTTGACTTTTTGTTGCATGAACAGTTATGCAAGGATGCTATCCTCAATTCATTATCGAAATCCTACCTACCTTTCTTTAGTCATTATAGAATGACGAAGCCTGCAATAAACTACCATGGTTTGGTAGGGTTACTGTAACTTTTGAGAATAATCATCAGCTTCAAAAGGAGCCAGTGAATTTAGTGGAAGATTCATCTGTAGGACGTCGATCCTCTAGGAGAGAAAAAAAAAGGTACAAAAATCTCATATCGTCGATCTCAAGCAGAGCAAACCGTCAAAAATTGATAAGAGCCAGGCAGAGTACTTCTTCTATAAGAAGCTGGGTCATTGAAAAAAGAATTATCCTGCTTATATAGCCATCCTTGATCCAAACAGGCCTAAGAACAAGAGAAAGAGGCAAGTGGATGCTTTACAAGATATTTATATGATAACACCTTGTTATTTCTCTGTTTGTGATATTGCTACTTGAGTATTGGATACCGAAAGTCTTATTAATATATGCAATTCATTGCAGAGACTGCAGGTAAGTAGAAAAATTCGAGAGGACGAGCATTTCTTAACATGGGAGATGGAAGCCTTATTCCAGTTCTAACCTTGGGAACTTTACAGCTTGTCTTCGAGTCCAATAGTGTCATGTTAGATGATTGTCATTATTATCCCTTCTTTATGATGAATGTCATCTCTGTAGGTCTTTTGGCCAAACTTGGTTATAAGTTTATAATAAAGGATGATTTTTGTGATATCATTATGAATGATACTATAATTATGTGTGACAATTAAAACATGGCATATACATAATATCATAGCCTGTTAGTGTAATGTACATACTTAGTAAACGTCTCAAAATAGATAATGTCAGCGAATCCTACCTTTAGCATTGTAGGCTTGGTCATGTGAACAAGTATAGGATTGACAGGTTGATCAAGGAATATGTTTTTAAGATAGATGATTATAAATCATTGCCTACCTGTGAATCTTATCTACTTGGTAAGATGACTAAGTCACCTTTTAAAAAAAAAGTGAAAGAGCCAGTGATATCCTAGGTCTAATACATACTGATGTATGTGGGTCTATGAACATAAGTACCAGAGGAGGATACTACTACTTCATTATGTTTACAGACGACCTATCGAGATATGGGTATATCTATCTTATAAGCATAAGTCAAAATCATTTAAAATGTTCAAACGATTCCATGTTGAAGTAGAGAAACAAACTGGAAAGAGTATTAAGATCCTTCAGTCAGACCGAGGAGATGAATACCTCACCAGTGAGTTTCTAACATATCGGAAGAGAATAGGATTCTCTCACAATGGACCTCTCCTGGAACACCACAACATAATGATGTGTCCGAGAGGAGGAATCGAACTTTGTTAGACATGGTCTGATCCATGATGGGCTTTTTCAGTCTGCCAATATTCTTTTGGAGATATGCTCTAGAGATTGCTGCTATATTTTGAATAAGGGCCCAGCAAGTCTGTCGATAAAATTCTTATAAGATATAGACTGGACGTAAGCCGGTGCTCTCACATCTTAGGATCTGGGGGTGTCCACTTATGTTAAGCATTTAAAGATAGATAAGCTTGGATTGAAGTTCGATAGATGCTTGTTCGTAGGGTATCCAAAGAAAACTAAAGGTACTACTTCTATCTCGCTGCAGAACAAAAGGTGCTTGTCAGCAACTGGACAGTCTTTTTGGAAAAAGAGTTCTTTAGTAAGGAGCTAATATCTGTAAAATTAAACTTGATGAAGTTCATGAGATGGAAGGACCGATACATACAGAATTAGATTTGATTGGTGAATCGAATCCGGAACTAGTAGAGGCACTATTAAGGAGATCCAGTAGAGTACCACATCAGCCGGACAGATACTACGATTTTCTGATCTGAGATGACGATCCTATTGAACTTGATGAGAATGATGAGGATCTGATCACCTATATGGAGGCCATGCAAAGGTCCGACTCTCAAAAATAGCTTGAGGCCATGAAGTCCGAGATGGAGTCCATGAAGATCAATAGTGTTTGGATACTAGTTGATCTGTCCGAAGAGATAAAATCCATAGGGTATAAATAAATTTTCAAGAGAAAAAAAGAGCGGACGGAAAGGTAGAGACCTATAAATCTGTCTAGTTGCTAAGGGTTATTATCAGTGTTATGGTATTGACTATGACGAGATGTTCTCTCCTGTGGCAATGCTCAAGTCCATCCGGATTATGTTTACTGTCGTTGCACACTTAGATTATGAGATCTGACAGATGGATATCAAAACTGCTTTTCTTAATGGAGAGTTGGAAGAAGAGGTGTATATGATACAATCTGAAGGGTTCACATCCACAGACGAGTCGAAAGTGTGCAAGCTGAAAAGGTCAATTTATGGACTTAAGCAGGCATCAAGAGTTGGAACATTCATTTTGATAAAGTAATCAAAATGTATGGCTTCGTTAGAAATGGAGAAGAGCCTTGCATCTACAAATGGGCTTCCGATTCTGTGGTCATTTTTCTTGAGCTGTATGTGGATTACATACTGTTACTAGAAAATGACATCCCAGCTTTGCAGAGTGTGAAGCTATGGTTATCATCATAATTTTCTATGAAGGACTTGGGAGAAGCATCCTACATCTTAGAATAAGATCTATAGGGATAGATCTAGAAGGTTGCTTGGATTGTCCTGATCCACATACATTGACACCTTATTGAAGTGGTTCAACATGGATAATTCTAAAAAGGCTATCTTCGATAGGTCATAGAATTACTCTTTCCAAGAAAGATCGTCCGACAACTCCTGCGGAGAGAGAGCGCATGAGTAGAATATCATATGCTTCGCAGTGGAATCTATCATGTACGCTATGATATGTACAAGGTCGGATGTGATTATTCACTAGGAGTAGTGAGTAGGTACTAGTCAGATCGGGTGAGAAGCATTGGAAGATTACAAAAGTAATTCTTAAGTATTTGAGAAATATTAAAGACCAATGGCTTATCTATAGAGATTCTGATCTGAAATTTATGGGATATACTGATTTTAATTTTCAGTCAGATTGTGATGACAGTAAAGCGTGTCGGACTACGTATTTATTTTGAATGAAGAGCTGTTTGCGAAAAAGTTTCAAGCAATATACTGTGGCCGATTCTGTATGCGAAGCAGAATACATTGCTATATCAGATGCTGCAAAGGAGGCGGTGTGGTTGCGAAAGTTCATTATCGACTGAGAGTTGTACCTTTCATTGATGGTCCTGTCCTGCTGTATTGTGACAGCTCCAGTGCCATAGCTTAGGTGAAAGAATCTAAGTCGCACCATCATACTAAACATGTTCCGCACTGCTATCACCTAGTATGAGAGATCGTAACCGAAGTGACATCGAGCTTCAGAAGATCGACAGAAAGGAGAACCTAGCCGACCCTTCACTAAAGCTCTCGGGATCAAAGAGTTCGATGACTTCAAATGAAAGATGGGTATAAGATACTGCCCCGATTGGCTTTAGTCCAAGTGGGAGTTGTTGGAAATTATGTCCTAAAATCAATCGTGTGACGATTGAATTCATCCTTGTATATGAATTATTGATTATTGAATAATAGTTATTTTAATATTTTTCATCACAAAGTGACATCTTTCTTGAACTTTTGTACTGTGATGAAGTCCCTAGAACTATACTAGTGTACGATAAGAGAGGATTTATCGTATAGTTTTTAAACAAATTCACAATCAAATAATACATCATTACGGGATGATGACGTTTATCAAGTGAAGGTCATTGTGTGCCATATGGATTGGTTGTCCTCTTAATTAAGGAGTGTGGTGACACTGGTATGGCATACAGGTGAGATGTAAGAGTACATCATCACTGAACAAGTGACTCACCTGCTGAGCATTATGCTGTCAAGAGCTGCTCATAAAATACATGGGTATAAATGTCCTTCAGACCTGAGATCACTATAGTGACTTGCAAGCAACTCATTGTGCTTTGGTGCCGAACTACCTGAATTTTTAATGCAGTGATGGAAGGCTACTGGGTACAGTCAAGTACTTGCGAAGTCTGTGTGTGGATCAAGATGGGATTGATCCTTCTGATTATTGGAGTTGATTATCGCTGTATTTTAATTTAGTAAAGCTTTGGCCAGGATAAACTATGAGATGGATTTGAAAGGTTGAAATACAATATGGATGAAGAATCTCGGTTAACAGTTAACCTAAGACCATCCTAGAGCATCCAGGATCAAAAGGATGAATTATGCAGTAACCATGAGTATGGATTCTGGAATATTCTTTTATGATAATTCGACTTATCTGGACGTCAGAAATCATTACTAGATGGTATCTCGATTAGTGCAGGAATTGGTTCTTGTGCTACCGGCTTAGTGTTTGAACCTATGAAGTCACGTACATAAGTCAGACAAAGTAGAAAGAAATTGATCTATGTTTATATGTCCAATCTGGAAGTACTTGACTTGATTGAACATATAAGCTAATTTGATTGAGAATTGAGTTATGGGTCAAACGGGATTGAAGAGTTGACTATGTCTAGCTAGCACTACACATGAGGTTCAGGTTTAATCCTGGGGATGAACAATTTCTATCTATGATCTATGAAACATATGAAAATTAAATTTAAGTACTGATTAATTTTAGATTAGATCTGAATTAATTAGACTTAAATAGGTCCAAAATCTAAGTTAGACTTGGTACAAAAGTCCTAAAGAGTTTAGGATTGACAGTCTTTTAAAATTATTTCGAACCGATTTCGAATCAGATTCGAATCGGATCTGTTTTAAATGAGATATGAGTATTCTTACTTGCACTGGGAATACCCACTCATGAAGCATGATCAAAATTAGTTTGGTGCTTATTTGGGATGTCCCAAGTAGGTGTGGGAGTAGGTGCAAAGTGGATATCATAAGTGATGGCAATTATATCTTATATAGGAGTCCTTCTTTCATGAGTATTGGACCAATTTAAATCAGATTTGAATAAAAAATCTTTCTCTCATTGGGTCATGAGAATTATTTATAAATAGAGAGAGTCTCTACCTATGGATGAGAGAAAGAATAGAATAGCAAACAAATCAAATTGAGAAAAGAGAAAAAGAGAGAGAGACAAGCGTGTGAAGAGAGAGGTCCTTCATCTTCTATATCTCTCCCTTTGTTGCCGCCTCCTCAGGCGTGGATTCTTCTTGGGCATCTTATCTGCTGATGTAAAGTGTCACATCATCACATCTTATCCTTTAATTGATTGTGTATACGAAGCTAATTGGATTGGAGTTCATCCTGCTTTCTTACAGCGTCTGACATGCATGCGAAGTAGAGGATCTGCATATCCAAACCTCCGCGAAGGTTTATATCAGATAATTTGAGATTTGATCTCTTGTTCCGCTGTAATTCAGATAAAGATTTGATCATTAAATAAGTAGAACATTAGAAAAAATTTTTAGATGCAACCTGGATATTCTGGAGGGAAACTATTCTCTTCCCTTCAACTTAGTCATATAAATGCTTTCCAACCTGAGCCACAATACTATAGCAGATAACTCATCCATAATCCCTCACAGAATCTCTTATACTAGAAATAACTAAATCGTATTGTATGTGCGCTCCAGGAGATCATCCTTATCCTCCTCTGACAATGTCATTGGCAAAGCATCTCTATCTTTTAATTAGCACCTTCAGCAATCCCTACTAAACTAATAGAGCTCGCATCTTTACATGCCAAAAATTGAAATCCTTTTTTCTCATTAAAATTTTTGATCTCAAATTTCATAGCCATTATGAAGAAATAATAGAGAAAAAAAATAAAATCACATAATCAAAAACTTAAAAATAAATCTGACAAACAAACCTGAACAAATCTAAATCTCTAGCTCTGATACTAGTTTGTTGCAAGATTACCTATTAATTAGTATGAAATTTAAAATAATAACAAATAATGACACACAAAAAAATAAGATAATGATTTACATGGTTTGGACTTTGGCCTACGTCTGTGAGCAAAGATGAGAAAAAATTTCACTATATAAAAAAGATGAAGAATAAAGAGTGGCGGCTCAAATAACAAAAGATGATCCTCCAAATAACAAAAGATATGATTATAATACATATATAGCCATCAAACCCTAAAATACAGAGAAAAGATCATAATATCTAAACAAATCAAATAAAGTCCAAAATAGATTGGATTCGTACTATGGATCACATCAAATTTAAGCCACACTCAATAAAGTTGACAATAATGAGCCATTGGATATGAACGAGTTGGCCTTAAGCATACGATCCGCAAGTCCTCTAAAAGGTGGCTCCTAACAATAAACATGGAACCACAAATATCTTCATAGGATGATTAATAAAGGTGGAACATGGACCCTTATAGTTTTGACGATGACCATCGTAACATTAGAAATCTTTTGACGATGAATATGGCACCATTGGGCACTTGTTCCAACCATAAAACATTCATCGTCAATTTCTTTCTAATGGCACTTAGCCTGCCATTGAAACATTTTTGGTAAGACTATGTTTGTCGTCGAATTAGAACCGATCCGTATGGTTCCTTGACGGTTCTTGGACAATAGCTCTATCCACAAGGTTCCTTGATGTGCATTCTTGAACCTCCATAAGACCCTTCTAATGGGTCTAAATGATGGGTCCCTAGGTAATCATGATTAGGATAATTGAACCATTGGGCCGGACATCTCTGGCATGCATTAGCTCCCCCAGCTTGGGGAATTTGACTTCCGAGTCCCGTTGAATAGAAGCCTTGTTCATATTGAAGGGAGTTTTCATCGGTCATCATGCTTCCATTGTTGGACGCCATCGGTCCTCTTTCAAATGTCTCCTAGCTTGCATGGGCCATCCCCTGAAGATGTAGCAAGTGTCTTAGACCTTCGAGCAGCTACTGGTCCTGAGTGGTCTATATATTCCTCCCAAGGAATATCGAGTTGCTCTAGCTATGACGCTAGCTTGGGATCCAGCTATTGCCACCTTTTTTTGACTCTTCAACTGCTCTAGTTTATATCTTGATTCTACTCCATTCAGATCATAGGTGTACGTATTTTCTCAATCATCATAGGTAGATGCAATCATTGATCCACAACCGTCTGAGAAAGAGGTGGCATATATTTATGGGTATCGACATCACACCAAAATTCTTCTTGTGTCTTGTTCCAATTGGAAGAGACATGACTCCTATGGCTTACAGTGACGGCTAGATCATTGACCCAAGTGACTCGTTCAGCTATTAGTTGACTGATAACTGGGAGCCTGAGTTTATTTTCGAGTTTTTTGGAGGCCACATTCTTGCTATTGCCATTGTCAATGACAACCTTGATGTAGTAATCATGACAAATTAAAAACATGATATATATATGAAAATATTGTTTGGCCTCCAATTCATCTTTTCCTCCATCCGAGGCACAACTCGGATGTGATGAAAATGAGGGCGAGAGATATATAGCAAGAGTCTTCCTCGTGATCTTCTTTCCCGGGGGGTTTCATTAGCAGACACTTGTTCTTTAGGCATCTCATTATGCTAGCTCTTTCCAACCTAGCTAGAAGTACGTACGTAGTTCAATGTTCTGATGGGCTATTGCATGTCGACTTGTCCATGCCCCTTGCACTTGAAGCATCAAATTAACTTCTGATTTGCGTGCGTTAGGGGTGGAACGAGGGTCTTTAATTTCTAAGCATTGAGCTTAGGCAGCTCGCCCTTAACTGAAAGCTGCCATGGTTGGCTAGGATGCTGTTTGTTCTCGTCGCAGACTTGACCCTCCAGCTTGTAAGTCAACCTTCCTCATCACTTGATAGGTTTTTTCTGGCATTTTTGTTTGTGTTACTACTATTTTGGTCATATCATAAAACTCCGAGCGAAGTCCATGGTGAAACCTGGCCATGCATGTATATTGGCTTACTAAAACGAACCCGTACAGCGAGCTCGTCAGATTTCTCTGGGTACTTCTACACTTATCTGGCAGCTTGCTTCAGCTGGAGCGTGAAGGCTTGGGAGTTGTCGAAGGCAATGCAGCAGCCCTTGAGTATTTTTTTTTTCTCATTTAGGTCCATGCTCCGATGATGTCTTCCGATAGAGCGCATGATTTTCCTCTAATTAAGGTGGACCACCAGATGCTGATTGATCCTTTCAGTTTAGCCTTTACAAATCGAAACTTGCTTTTAATAAGACAGGTGGTACTATTCGAATAGTCATCAACCAAGGCTGGCTAGTCTTTCAATGCAGCAGCTCCGACTACCCGAAGATTTGTCAGTCAAATGCACTATTTATTTTGTCATGATGCCTATCATGTTCATCCATATTAGGCTGCTGGTTTTGGTTGTTATTGCAGCGCGGTCTGGGCACGTAGAGTTGCCGGCATCAGAGTAGGTCCTGACATTTTTTAGATCCGGAATCAAATAATAAAATAAATTTTTTTATTAAAAATTAATATATTTTAAATATTAATTATTATTAAAAAATTAATCTACATATAATAATTTTTTACAGATATATTTGTTAAACAACGTGTAAAATCCATCATTAACTTATTTAATTATTTTTTTCATTATAATATTATAGAAAGCCATCTTTGTACCTCATTGGAACATCAATGCAGAGCCTGAGACCTGGGACGGTCCCCCAGTTCGATCTGCCCTAGGGCCGGCCCTGGCCAGCATCAACCTCTTAGGTGTGGGTCAAGTTGGGTTGTTGGTGCCAGCATCAACCTCTTAGGTGTGGGTCAAGTTGGGTTGTTGGTGCTTCTCGCTATGAGTAGAGCTATCAATTTGGGTTGGACCCGTCAGATTGACCCACCCCGTCATGTAAATGGGATGGATTGAGTTCATGTTTTAGCAATCTATCTAAAAGCGGGTTAAATAACCTGCCTCATTTGGATTGTGGGTTGTGGCAGATTCGGGGTAGATCAGGGCAAGCTGGCCCACCTCTTATAATATATATATATATAACCGCCCCATTTGGGTTGTTGGTTGTGGCGGATTCGAAGCAGGTCGGAGCGATCTGGCCCATCTCTTATATATATATATATATATATATATATATATATATATATATATATATATATATATATATATATATATATCGAAATTACTCCCAAATTTGAAACCAAATCTCCTTGAACTTTTTTGCCTGCATGAGCCATACCAGCCGTCGAGTCTTATCCATGCTAGCAGCTTCTCTATAGTGTATCTACATGAGAAAGAAAGGAGAGACCAAGAGAGCTACTGCTGCCACATCCGAACGCCGTCACCCAGTTTTCATTATCTACTTATTTTATAACCTGATGCTTGCTATGAATCTTTGGGCTTGCTGTTGATTTTACTATTTGAATCTCTTATTTATATTTTTATTTTGCTTAATCATTGTCTTAATTGATTTTTTTATTATTGATTGATAGATTATTAGCTTATTTCTCCATTATGTGGGTGTATGGCTGATTACTTGCATCATGACTGGTCTATGAGTATAATGAATCAAGTTGTAAATGTGGATGATAATGAAGTGCCTGAAGATTCTAAATTAGATAGTAAAAGTAAAACTAAATCTAGGGTTGAGAAATCAAATAAGAGGATAAAGGAATATTCTGATGTTTGAAATTATTTTACAAAAATAGAAAAAGATAAAGATGGTGTAGAAAGGATTGCATGTAATGGATGTAAAAGACAGTATAAATATGGTGGAAAAAAATATGGGACCTCTTCTATGACTGGTCATTTTCCAAAGTATCCTATGAGAAAGTTTCATGATATAGGACAAATGATAATTGATGCTGATAAAAAATAAAGATAAAAAAAAATAGATCAAAAAGTTTTTCGTGAATTGTGTGCATCTGCCACTGTTCAATATGATTTGTCCTTTTCATTTGTTGAGTATCTTGAGATTAGGACTTGGGCGAAGTATATCAATCCTGATGTTGTTTTTATTTCTAAAAATACTATTTATAATAATATTCAGAAAGTTTATTTGAGGGAAAAAGAGAAGTTGAAACATCTGCTAAGATTCTCAATAGAGATTGCTTGACTTTTAATGTGTGGACTGCATGCACTAGTGAGGGTTATATTACTCTAATTGCTCATTATATTAATGATAATTGAAAATTGAATAGTAAAATTTTGAATTTTGCTCATATGTCTCCTTCATACACGGGGGTTGAATTAGCTGCAAAGTTGTATGAATTTTTGAAGGATTAAGAAATTAAGAACAAGATTTTTTCTTTGATTTTAGATAATGCCTCTAGTAATAATAATATGCAAGATAATTTGAAAGAGCAGCTTTGTTTGAATGATAGTTTATTATGTGGTGGTGAGTTTTTTATATATGGTGTTGTGCTCATATTCTTAATCTCATTGTTCAAGAAGGATTCAAAGTAGCCAATGATGCTTTAGTTAAGATTAGGGAATCAGTCAAGTATGTGAAGGGTTTGGAGAGTAGGATACAAAAATTTGATGAATATATTAAGGAGGTTGGTAGTATTGACACTTCTATTGGCTTATGCTTGATGTGTCTATCCATTGAAATTTCACATATTTGATGTTGGAGAGTGCAATCAAATACAAAAAGCTTTTTCTTTTCTCCAATTGGTTGACAAGAACTATAAATTTTGCCCAACATCCCTTGAGTGGACAAGAGGAGAGAAAATATTTGAGTTCCTAGAGTCATTTTATGAGACTACCAACTTGATTTTCGATTCTTCTTATCCAACCTCCAATCTTTATTCATGCAAATTTGGAAGATTAAGTGCTTGTTGTTGGAAAATGAGAGGAATGAAGATGTGGTGATAAGTGGAATGTGCAAGAGGATGAAAGATAAATTTGATAAGATTAGAAAATCTGTCAAGTATGTGAAGGGTTTGGAGAGTAGGATACAAAAATTTGATGAATATATTAAGGAGGTTGGTAGTATTGACACTTCTATTGGCTTATGCTTGATGTGTCTATCCATTGAAATTTCACATATTTGATGTTGGAGAGTGCAATCAAATACAAAAAGCTTTTTCTTTTCTCCAATTGGTTGACAAGAACTATAAATTTTGCCCTACATCCCTTGAGTGGACAAGAGGAGAGAAAATATTTGAGTTCCTAGAATCATTTTATGAGACTACCAACTTGATTTTCGATTCTTTCTTATCCGACCTCCAATCTTTATTTCATGCAAATTTGGAAAATTAGGTGCTTGTTGTTGGAAAATGAGAGGAATGAAGATGTGGTGATAAGTGGAATGTGCAAGAGGATGAAAGATAATTTTGATAAATATTGGAGTCAATATAATGTTTGCACTTGCATTTGGGACTGTTCTTGACCCACGCATCAAGCTTACAATATTGGAGTACTTTTACTCAAAGATTGATGCAAATAAAGCAAAAGATATGATGAAGGAGGTGTGGACAAAATTGAACAAACTTTTTGAACAATATGCTAACTCCACAAATGCACCAAATAGTTCTTTTCAATCTCCATCCATATCATATATATATATATATGTCAATGTCAAGCAGAAGATTAATTAGAAACAAAGGCAAGAAAATACTTGATGTAAGTATCTCATCTTGTGCTCTTTTTTATGTTTTTTTTTTTCATATTCATATTTATTTTATTAATTATATATCTAACTTGTATTTGAAATTGATGTAGGAAATTAAAATATTTGAGAGCTAAAATATTACAAATGCTAGAAAATCCCAATTGGATCTCTATTTGGAGGAACCGAAACTTGAGTTTAGATTCTATGAAGAATTAGATGTATTGTACTATTGGAAGAGTCATAAGCATCGATTTTCAATTCTTTCAATAATGGCATATGATGTTTTGGCTATTCCTATTACTACTATTACATCAGAATTGGCCTTTTCCATTGGTGCTCGAGTACTCAACAAATATAGAAGTAGCATGCTTCCAGAGACAGTGCAGGTTTTCTTTGTACTAGTAAGTGGCTGTATGGTTTTGTTTCTAATGGTAAGCTTGTCTTGTGCTTTAGATGTTATTTGATTTTTGCTCCTTACTACTTTTTTTTTGTGGCTAATTTTTTATTTTTGGCTTGTGTTTAGCTTTTTTATTTGGTTGCTAGTGCTTCTTGTTTTGATTATTTTAGTTTTTTATGATTTTAATTACTTTGATGTTGATTCTTGACTTCTTGTTGTGGTACTTGTAGATGAAGATGATGATTTAGCTATGAAAGTAAAAATATCTCTCAAAGGAGGGTTTTAATGTTATTGAAAAGAAATTAATGAAGAAGAGGAAGGAGATGAAGAATTGAATGATGAGGATCACAATGATGTTATGGTAGATAATTTTTTGAAATTTTGATTTGCCTTTAAATTAGTTTAAAAATTAAAACTTTAACTCTTTAAGATTGGATTGTATTAAGTATTTAAGTTTGACAATTTATTTTATGACTCTAAGTTTGAAACGGACCACAAACAATGATACTTGGCAGTTGCTTTGAATAGTTAAGACTTAGAATTAGAGTCTTTGACTTTATCATTGTGAATGTGAAATTGTGAATTGAGATGTGAGACTTTGATAGGTTGATTTGAGCTTGAATTGAATATGAATTTTGTTTATATTGCTGTTTTACAGAAATTTTTTTTTTTTTTTGAAAATTTTGACCGATTGGCCCATTTAACCAGCAGCCCATAGCGGGTTGGGTTAGGTTGGAATTTTCTCAAATCACCAGTTAAATGGGCCAGCCCGCCCCATCCTGTTGAAGGTGGGTTTTTGCAGGTCGGGGCGAACCGGCCCGTTTGACAGCTCCAGCTACGAGGCACGGATAGTGCCTTAGTTTGGCCTAGATGAGTTGTAATGAGGCCTAGATCTACTTCAATATTCCATTGCTTTGGGGCATTTGTGCCTTGAGCGGTTCAATCTTGGAATTAGTTTTGCTGTTGGTGCAATATTATGGTAATTTTGCTGTCATTGTGAAATTATTTACGCACAATTATGAACTTGGTAGAAGGTGGACCTATAGTCAAGAGGACTCATAGTTGCCATTGGACCTTATGGTTAGGGAATGACAAACATGATGAATATGGACCAGGTAGACTATTATCCTTGTCCACCTCATAACCAGGAACCATACACACCCATACTTGCTTCGCTTTTTTCTACATAAAAATTAAATAAATAAAAAAATATAAAATAATCTCAATACTCCCATAACATTAAATAGTAATAGAGTCGAAGACAGAATATAATCAAACCAAGTTTTCAACAATAACAGAAACAATAAATAAATAATTATTCTTTCAAAAATTATATATATATATATATATATATTTATATATATATATATATATATTATATATATATATATATATATATATATATATATATATATATATATATATTATATATATTTAAACTAGAAAAAGCAATCAACTTATATATAAAAAAAAAAGAAACAAACTAAGCTTGTAGCTTTTAGCTTTTCATATAATTAACCTCTTTTTATGATCGATCATAATGCTTTATCTTCAATATCGTCATAATCATAAAGATTTATATATAAATTAGGTCGGACTTGGGCAGCATTGCTGTTATCCATGCCCACATCGAATCCACTACAAGTTTTAGAATGAAAACCTTCACTGTCGACTTTAAATGGGTTGGGTCAAACCTATCCTTAGGGTTGAGTGCCCAATGGGGCAAAGCAAATTGCCAAACCCTATTGATGTGGGGTGGTTGCTGTCAGATAGGAATAGATGGTAGGGTGATTGTCATCAGACGCCTCGAATGGCGTACGCTTCTCATCGATTGCAGGGGCTAGCTATGGCTATTTTTGTTCACATGATAGATGTTGGTCGTCAGTTAGGTCCAACCATCGGGGCTTTACCCTGGTAGGGCTTTGAAGGTGGGAGTGCTATCGATATATGCATGAAAGACTGATGGTAGTAGAAAGCCAACTGGTGGTACATATAAGGTCTTAGGTGCATGTATCTATCCACTTTATCTTTTAGTTACATTAGTCCATGAAGATAAAGGTTATAGCTAGGGTTGCAGGAGCATGGTGGATAATGCCTATGAGTAGATGTGTCACATAGGAAAATAAACAATCATGGAAGGAACTCCTGTAATACAACTTATCTTGCTTGATATGATCAAATTAAAATTTTGAAAACAATTTCTGATCAATCAGAATTGAGAGCAACTGATCAAATGTTAAAAGTAGAACAAATATTGGGAATATATATATTTTTGTCTTCCATAATCTACTAATGCATGTGTCACAAAATCGAGCAAAGGTCCCGAAAGAAAATTATACTACCATAATATCACTAAGAATGACCTTGCCTTGATACGAGCTGAATATGTTGAACCGACAAGGAAGGTCTACA
>NC_026005.2:4316614-4356736 GCF_000442705.2 Elaeis guineensis
AATCATACCCCATGTCAGTGAGGAAAGGGGTCAGAAGCCACCCTATCACTCGGGAGTCAAATCTTTCATTTGGCAAACTGATTCAGTGCCAGCTGCAAAAGCAGCCGAGATTGCCCACGGAGAAAATATTCAGCTCAAAATACAATACGCCGCCCGTCTATTCATGGTTATCGACCTGTTTTGACTTGCCAGAAGGGACTCAGAAGCTTCCTATTTTTGGTGCTCCGCCAACTGCGACCCTCAACTGTTGTCCTTCTAAGAAGCTTCAACGGGAATCTTTCATCAGTGACTTTTCCAGAGTCGCTTGTGGCCACATACGTACATTCTTGTGAAATCATCTGAACCTTTCAATCATTTCCTCTGCTGCCCTATAAATAGTTATAGAACTATGGAATCCACAACAAACATATTCAGCAATTAATAGCTTACCAGTTGCATCTGTGAGCCGGTAAGATCGAAGAGAGCATGGGAGAAGAGGGAGTGAAGCTTTATGGGAACATCCTGAGCCCTTTCGTCCTTCGGGTGGAATGGGCTCTCCAGTTGAAAGGCATCAAATATGAGTATGTGAATGAGGACTTGTCCAACAAGAGTCCCCAGCTCCTGCAGTACAACCCAGTCCACAAGATGGTCCCTGTGCTCGTCCACAACGGTAAGCCAATTGCTGAGTCTGCTGTGATCGTTGAGTACATAGATGAGGCATGGAGTGACTTGTACCCTCTCTTGCCATCAAATCCTTATCAGAAGGCCACCACTCGTTTCTGGGCTAAATTTGTTGAAGAAAAGGTTACATGATCACACATTAGTTCTCTCACCATTTGATCAAGTTGCGATGAAACGAATCCTGAAATTCTGTATCACTAAACTTATTTTTTGATTTCAGTGCTTGCATGGGAGTTTTGATGTCCTCTCCAGGGTGGGGGAGGAGCAGCTGAAGGCAGTGAAGGAGATGCAGGAGAGCCTTAAAACTCTGGAGGGTCATCTTGAGGAAAAGAAATTTTTTGGAGGTGAAACAATAGGGTTTGTAGACATCATTGCAGGTTGGATGCCATCTTGGCTTGGAATGATTGAAGAGATCATTGGAATCAAGATCATCAATGAAGAGGACCTGCCTCTGATCAGTGCCTGGATCAAAGACCTCCTGGATCACAACATGGTGAAAGAAACCATGCCCCCTCAAGAAAAAGTCATGGCACATATGAGGGCCATCCGAGAGAATGTCTTATCCGCTATGTCTGCTTAGAGACAGCTCAACACTTTCAGTATGCTAATGCTGGGCAATTTATACATAAAAATTTTCTCCTCCAGATTAATCTACAGAATGTTTGATGAAGAACTCCTTGGAGTTACTGCTGACAATTTCCTCCAGATGAATAAGCTTTATCATAATGTGAATAGCCGTAGGTTTTCCAAAATAATATGAGACCTCACTTCTTGCTTCCAGAAAAGCAGATATTTTGTAAGCCCGCAGAATGGAGGATACAGTAAAACTAATTTGCAGAATATTTTCCAGTCTTGGAAATGTGTCATGGAGCTTGTAGCCAACTCCAACCCAAATAAGATCATGAATCTCCTTACCATAAATAAAAATCATTATAAGCATTGATATCATCAAATTTGCTGACATGTTGAATAAGTTCCCCAGTCTCCACATCCAAGCTAATTCCATCTCTTGCCATTTTCTCTAGGATATTGGGAGCAGCTCTTTTAGCATTTATGCATGCCCTCAGATAAGACTTGTATAATGGCAAACTCATGAGTCGTAAACGGCGAAGAACTTTCACATACCTCTCTGTTTCCTGAATATTGCCCTGCTCCTCAAAATATTTGGCTATGACCACCAAAATATCAGAAGGGGGTTTCCAATCACAAGCTTTCAACATGGAGAAGCCTTTCTTCATGGCCTCCACAGCTTTATCCATCTGATTGCATTTCACCCAACCCTCCATCAGAATTTCCCATGTTTTGTAGTTTGGGCAGCCACCTTCCTCCAAAGTATGGTGATGCAATAACTCAGCCTTGTCCATCCATCCATTTCTCATGTAAGCACCTAGAAGGACATTGGAGACCCGAATATCATACTTCCTGCACTCCATTTCCCATGTCTTGAATACCTTCTCAGCCTCTTGAATGTCACCAACTTTGATCAAACATAACAATACAGACATGTAATTTACACAAGTAATCCTCCCTGGTACTCTTTTACTGGATTCCCAGAGCCTGAGAATTCCATCCGTGTCTCCCAGAGCAGCATAATTTGTCATGATAAAAGAATAGCCAAGACGCTTCCTCACAGAGAGCTTGTCCTCTGCTGTTCTAAGAGCAGCGGATGCTTTGTCAAGGAGACCAGACTTTGTGTAGATATTGGCTAATGTTGAGTATGTGCTCCAACCCACCTCACATTCTGGTCATTCATCATCTCCGCATGCACCATCTCTACGACAGCAACACCGGACAGCTCACCAGAGGCATTCAACCATAGATTGTATGAAAGAACATTACAAGGGATCTTGCAGCGTTTTCATGTGCTGGATCACAGCAAGGACCTTTTACATTGACCTGTGGCCATTACAGCTTCATCATCTCATTGAAAGGGTGAGGATCCACAACAAGCCCCAAATTCAGCAGCATTGACATGAGAGCCTCAGCTTTCTCTAAATTCCTTTCCTTCACATAATGATGAAGAAGAGGGAAGGATGCAACCCTCCTGAAGTACTGTCTGATAATTTCTCAAGTATAACTCAGCCTCAACTATACTATGGACTTTGGTAATCAGCTCCAGTCTGGCAGCATGATCAGCTGAGGACGGGTGGAATTATCCCAAAGCCCATCCATGTAAAATCTGCATGATGATCACATACATGTTTAGGCTGTGCAGCCATCCTGCGTTGCTTTAATTCGAAACTGGTGAAAAATGGAAACAAACACCACTGCATTTAAGAAAGCATTGGAATTTAAATACAGGGATCATCCTGGCTAAAACCATACACAAGAAAAAATTTGCAGGCTGCTGATGAACAGACTGAATATATTTTGCTAAGTAGAAAAGCAGTATTTAAACAAAGAAGTTTGGTTATGAAGTGGCAGAGTTGCTTGCATTATATTCAAAAACCAAAAGATAATAAAGTTATAGCACAATTGTTTTTTCATATTTGAAGAAAACAAAAGCATTAATAATCTGGCAGACAATTGCAACTAAGATGCTTGAGATGCACATTTATTGATGATCTATAAAACAGTCAGAAGGAACATATAAAATTGAAGATTTCGTAAATTTACTTCAAAGCAGGAGTTGAAGTCTAAAGTTTGAGCTATAATTGTTACTTAAGGGAACATAAAGATGAGAAGTAATATCTTTCATTTAGTTTCTTCCACCACGTAAAATTGCTCTGATGAGAACCAGATACACCCTAACTTGTGAGTTCACAGTTTTTCTGCTGCGTTAGTCCAGGACTTTAGAGTTTTTCAACTCATCAATGACCTCTCCAGCTTCCTTCACTGCCCCAGCATGAGATGGGAAGATAGACAGATATAATCTCTGCTAGCCATTTTTCTGTGAAGTCATTTGCAAAGATTTCCATGTTTTCATTATTCTTTGTTTATTCCCTATTTAGCATGTAGAATGATGAGGAAATCATAAGTTATCCTTTCTCGCTGGCTAATCTTTACATCCTCAACAAGAGAAATCTAAATTCACAAGATGACCAGCAGTAACATAGATGTCAGCAATGTCATATAGGTTGTCCAGTCTCTCCCAGGTTTGAATCATGGGACCATTTCATCAAGGAATCCTTCTTGCACCAATAATTCCAGGGTTGCAGCACAAGCACTTATCCAGAGATTATATGAGAATAGATCTGGTGAAACTTTTCACCTTTGCCTCCGACCCGACCAGGAGAGAACACACGGTCAAGCCATCCGACCCGCTATTAATGTGGGTATTTCTGTTTCCAGAGTGGGACCCGCAGCTCAAATTAAAGCCATGAAACAAGTAGTGGCAAATCAAAATTGGAACTTTTCAGTTCTTCAACAACTATGGAACCTTATCCATGTGTCCAACTTATAATATACCAGCTCATCATTCATTATAGGTCCATGCACTTGCAGAATTTGATATTTGGTTCTCTTAAAGAGGTTTTTAGCATTCCCTGTCAGTTTTGCTTCAGCATATGAAACGATGGAGGACAGTATATGCTTCCCAGGATTTTGCAGTTGATGGAAGCCCTTCAAAAAGTCTTCAGCAGTGTCAACACCAAAAACTAAAGTTATTAAGTCAATGTGCACTGCATAGTGCTACCTGATAACTCAGATTCTTGATGAGTTTTCATCCACTCGGATATACTCAGACTTTTTTTTTTTTTTTGGTACATTTCAAGATGAAATAATTGCAGCATGCTTTCTCTAAGCAGCCAAAAAAACAGGAGGAAAATGTACTTTGCATCATTATCTGGATCATGCTTATTGCTCAAGACATGTCAATCAAGTACACTGGATGAATAGATAATAGCAATGAAAAAACAAGAAAGAATTAAGATCAGGTAATTAATGATACAATTGCTTTGACTAAACAGCAATTTATTTTACAGCACAGTGGCTGACTGACTATAATCAGAGGATGGTAGTTTAATTGTTAGCATTTTCTTTGGCCAGTGGAGAGTAAGAGAAGAATGTTGTATTCGTTTACCAAAGTATCCACATCAGATGTCAAACATGGTGGTTGGAGCAAAAAAATTTGATGATGAGGTTCAGTAGCAGTTTCTTAAGTTTGTTAAGGGCAGCTAATGCTGAAGGATGTATAGCTTTAGCCAAACAGTTCTTTGACATAATAAAAAGACAGGCTTGGAAAGTTGCATATAAACTGTACAAGAAAAGAACAAATGAAAAGAATGAAGTGTACTTTCATGATTTTATCTTAGATAGGCAAGAAGAACTTTTTAGCAGCCCTTCAGTTTGTACAAGGTAGCCATCAAAATGACAGTTAACAGAACTTTGGTGGTTATTCTGACAAAGCATCTCTACCAACCAAGAAGTTTTTCTTTCAAAGGGAGGAAAATTGTAGATGGCCTATTTCAATGGAGGAAAAGGATTCATGCAGCCAACCTCAACTAGTCTGGAACTAAGGCTTAGTTGAGTTGAGTTTAGTTCAGCTCAGTTATATTTGATGTATTGGACATTTTAGCATAGGAGAAGGGAGAAATAAAAAGATCATATGCAAAGTCAAGACTGGAACAACTTTCAATAAGAAAGAGATCATTTTCTTTCTTCTGTTACACAAGGAGAATGGCAATGACTTTCTTAAGCAATCTTGACAGTAATTGTTATAGCCCTGTGCTTTTTTAATAAAGCTAAATACAATTTAACCATAATTTCTTACAACTGGACTATGAAGAATTCCAATATAAGTCAAATAATTGATTACATGAATTAACGAAAATATTTCTCTTCATTTATTTTGTGGAAGATTCCAAAATAAGTCTTCCTCTCCATATCTGCCTTCTGTATATCTCATTCCTTTTTCACACAACTTACAAGATTGCGGCACTTAAATTGTTCTCTGCTTATTGCTGGTGCAACTTAAGCTCACGCAATTGAGAAGCAACCCTTGAAGGTTCCCTAAACTCAAAATAATGTAGACAAAGAGAGGAGAAGAAATGAATTGGTATAGGAAACTATGTTCTTCCCAATTTAACAAATATAGACTAACAAGCAGATTGAAACACATATAAAGCATGATAAAACCATGAGGAAAAGGAGATTCTAAAAGATTACAAATAGAAAATACCAAGCAAAATCTTTCAATGCAATACGATGTGACTGCCAAAAAGACGTGGCCCATTACCATATGCAGTTGAAACAATCCAAGATAGAATACTCTGGTGAAAAAGGTGAGTAGTCCATGCTTTAGAAGACCATCCATATTGCAACTTCTCCTTCCTTATTGTTGCATTGAGATGTGAATAGGACAGCACCCAAGTTGAGAATAAACTAAAAGAATGCCATATTACAGATCCAATCTTATGTTTGAAAATCACACCACAGTGTAGATTTTAAAATCAAGGTACAGAGCTATATTGGTCACAGGTCAGAATGTTATCTACCTCAGTACAGGGCAGCAAGAGGCCAATAAGGGCCAGTACAAGGCTGCCTTAAACGAGTAAAAGGGAAAGGGGAAAAGTGTATCAACCAGTAAAAGGTCAGCACATGGAGATGTGGGGCAGTTCAGGGTGGTACAGGATTAGTACAGGGTCTGGGGTGTATTGATGGTACTGGTACCATGTAACATACTGGCTGATCGAGGCTCAGTATCAGTACCATTTCAATCCTTCCTCCACAATGTCAGTTATGCAACAATTATCAAGTTGACAACCATTATATGCAAGTTGGCTGCAAGCTTTCATGTAGCTGGAATTACATGTTGCAGTAATTTCAGCAACTGCAGCTGTTTGGCTGCATATGTATTTGGCTTATGTAACTCCATTTCAAGTGTCTGTTTGGTTGTCACTGGCTCATAAAAACACCTATATGATGTAACACAGAGGTCACTACTGCAGGCCTAGTCATTGCAACTCACCCTTCGGCCAAAATACCCATAGAACTAGTCAAAGTTTTTCAAAATGTTCAGTTGCTTGATTAAGTTCAGTTACTTGATTACCACAAGATCACATCAACCCAAACAAATGAAGTGGCTCACTTATAGTAAGTGGTGAAACTGCATGCCCTGTTACATGCACCCAAAGAGGCACTGATATTGAACATAAGAGAAATTAAACAAAGAGGTCTTTATTTTTCAAGAAAGGGATGATTGCATTAGTTGTTAATTTGACATATTGAAGGCAGAAACATTCAAGCAGAAAAACATATACTGAACTTTCAGATGATGATTAAAAAAATATAAATATATATTTTAGGTGTCAAGATTCTAAAATTTGGAGAACATAACAAGGTTACACCCAATACACCTTGCTACTGGTCCAGCTACCACAAAAGCCTGGTTTTCGAAGGTGTTTCCTTACAATTGCATCCACAACTTCAATCTTCCTCTGAATGAGAATAAAGGTATTATCATTGCATCACACAGAAAATAGCACAAGTGAATTTTACATATGACATCTTTAAAATAGTCCGCAAAACCATGTGGTCATCATAGCCCTCACTTCACTTATGAGAAAAGAATAGAAGATTCGGCCAATATGTAGTATCATTTTTTTCATATTTTGATTACAATTGATTCAGGATAATATGTTATTCCAACCAAAAAAATGAAAATAACTATTTAGTGCCTATCTTAACTTTTACAGACACCAAATAAATGCAACAATTCGACATTAGATATCATTCATTAAGTCCTCTAAGAAACATCCTTCTCCCATTACACATGAACATTTAAAGCATTGTCAGTTGAAACCTTTGTCTTCTGATCTCAATTTGCTTTGTCTTTGACTACTTCATCATTGTGGGTGTCTTCAAGGATCTTCATCAGTTAAATGATCTGGATAACTTCATAATCTTTGATACCTCTTCCAATCATCATATCATCTCCAAGTTTTCAATTTCACACCATCACCCATATAGGCACTTCATAAACTGCTAATATCAGCAATCTAGACAATAAATAAGTTGTTGAAAACCACTGTGCAATGTATTCCAGCTAATCCACTGTGTAATGTATTCCAGCTATATATTTACTCTCACACCAGAAGCCTCAATGTACATATATTACAAATTCCTGATTGATCTTCTGCAAGCTTCTTATGTCATTTTACAATCTAGTAAAAGTTTATATAAACTTGAAAATGCTCTTCCTTGGATCTCGTTTTTAATGTCCACCCAGGAAATCAGCTAAAACCTTTCCCTTGAGATCTCATCTAAATATTTTACCTATCAACAAGCCAAACATCTCATTTGCATGTCATCAAAAGAAAAATCCACATCATTGACCCTTTTGCTGGGCTGGATGTAAACCATATATATGGCTCCCTCAAACTTTTGCCTAATTTTAGGATTTCATGGATCCTACTATCCCTCCCTGTATCATGATACTAGCAAAGGGAAATACATTTCTGATCAAATTAACAACCAAGATGCTTTAATATGAGAGAAATTCTCATTGTGCCCAACATAATCAAAATCAAACCCTATTTTTACCATGTAGCTTTGCTTGCAAAAACCCCATGCAATAACAATATGAGTGGAAAACACCACACTCCCCAATCAGCAAACAGCTAGAATCCCTCAGCACAAGACAAAACCTTTGTTGCTAGCAACAAAACCTAATTGATATAAAAGTCAATCACATATCATTATGTTAGAACTGAGGCTTACGCACCGAAAGCAGGGAAAGAAATTTCCAAGTTCCCTTTCCTTAGGCCTGAAATACAATATAGTAGTTTATCTCATTGATAAATGTATTTAACCACCTAATTTCAAGGCATCAGTTCTTACAATACCATGACCTTTGATACATCTTTCTTGGCATCACCAGTATGCTACATACCCTCCTTACCTTAGACGTGAGTACTGACCTAGTATTGGACATTATCATTCCATAGTGTAGCATATCAAACAATATACTGTAATGCACAATTTTATATAGCGCATTAGCAATAGAGCTCATGTCCATTCACATCATGTTTGAGTTTTTAAAATGATATTTTATAAGATTTGCTTTCCTAGAAGGTGACATATTAATCTTAGATGTGGTTGGTAATCAGTGTTCCACAGTAATGCAATGCTCTTAGTGATATTTATTGGAAATAACAATGCAAAAAAGGATGGTCCGTAATGGGAATAAATCTTCAAAGATTATCTGTTCACTAAGAAGACATAAGAAATTATCTATATTGGACAAAATGAGGTTTCACTACCATTGTATCCTCTATGCTTTTGGTGTATACAACAACAGCATCAACTATGTTTTATTACAACATGTGATTAATGTTAGCATCATAAAGGTAATGGCACAAGCGTTATCACTCTTTATACTCTTTAACAACTTAATCTGTTCAAATTGTCTTGCAAGCTACAGAATTAAGGCACACTCTCCTGGTCATATCTTTTAACAAATCCAAAGCCAAAGTTCCTGGCACATCACCAAAGACCCTGTTCATGTGAATAGTTTAGCCACCTGTTACCTCTGCACAAGTTCTCAGATTTAGACATGAATCGAGAGTCAAGGAACATGTGTGCCACCATTCCAGCATCTAGATTTTTGATTTCTTCATAGAATTGTTAAATCAAGCAACTTCAACACTTATCGACAAGACTTTCTCGGGTTAGCAAATTATGAAAATGATATAAAATAGCCATTAAAGCACCCTCTAGGCTAACTACATGCTTTCCAACTCTTCTTTATCCTACATCTTTTGACATTAGTTTTCATGCTAGTGTCCAGATGCATCCATGTAATTTTCACTCAAGAACACAACTTTCCGCATGATAAGTATCAGATACACTTGGCCCCACATAAATCTGCTCGAAAATCAGTAGCACTCTCAATGGCAAGAAGTCCAGGGCCGGCAGCACTAAATTATAAGAAAGCCACAACTTTCATAACAATTGCTCCAACTCTCCAAGTGCTTTGCTTTCTTGTTCTAAGAATTCCCTTTTTCTTTATTTTTATCTTTCATTTCAATCCAAGCTGCCCACTCTTTAATGCATATATAAACTCAAAAATTCGAACTCCAAACACAAAATGGAGAAATAGGAGGCGGAAGAAGAGACAAAAGGGCAAGTGCCAACCTCCAGGGCATGCTTATAGCGCTGCGATCGCTTCAAGTCCTTGGCGATCTGGCGGAGCTCCGAGGCCGTGACCTTCCTCCCTTCGCCAACCCACTTGTCGAGGACAACCGTCGCGCTCCGCTTGGGGAACCGGAGCCGGAAGAGGCGGCTCCTCAGATCTTCCGGCCGCGCGGCGGGCTCCTCCTCGATGGCGACGGCTTCGGCCCTCGAGGGGCCGGAGAAGAAGGGCCTCGGGCTTTCGAAACGAGCGAAGGGGACGGTCCCGAAGCATGGAGCCATGGGATTTCCATGACGGGCTCGCCCGAGAAGGGCGGCCAGGAGAGAGCCCGTCGCCATTTCAGAGCTTAGAGGACTGAAACGGATGCAGGCCGGCGGGGCGCTTCTTATCATGGCACGGTGTGTTGGTCTAATCTGTGAACCGGGTTCCTGAACCCCAGATTTCGCCCGGACCGGATTGCCGGTTTCGCCAAAATATGCCACACCAACATTAACTTGCCCGTGCATCACGTTGTTAGCCTCCATAGATTGTCTTCAAAGTAGATTAAGAAACATACTTTCAGTATAGAAAACTAGATTTTTTTTTTAAAAATTATTTTAAATATATTAAAGTTTAAGTTTGTGCTCTAGAGTAAAGAAGGTAATATCTTTATTGAGGATAATTTCTAATTCTTACATTTCATTGTTCTCCAATAGGAATATATATAGATTACAAGGTCTAGCTATTGTAGCAATTACAAGAAGAAGGAATATCTCGATTACATACCAAGTAAAGAGAAACCAAATGTAGAATAGCTAAACAAGGAGAAAGACCAAATAAGGAGAAAGACCAAATAGGAGTGCCAGCCAAATATGAATATGTGTTGACTTGCTAAACATAGGAAAGAGCCAAATAAGACTGCAAGCCAAAATAGAATGTTGGGTTGGAATGATTGTGTGCTGATACACCCCCTCAAGATGAAGAATCGGGAGCACGAATCTTCAGCTTGTCCTTTAGGAACCTAAAACGGGAGGTACCCAAGGGCTTGGTGAGAATATCGGCAAGCTGATCTTGGGTGGAATGAACTGAACAGATAGTTGATGTCTTGCAACACGTTCACGAACAAAATGAAAATCAATTTCGACATGCTTCGTGCGAGCATGAAAATAGGATTGGCCGACAGATAAGTGGCCCCAATATTGTCACACCATAGAATCGGAGGACCATGTAAGGGATGGCCAAGTTGCTGATGGAACCCTTTAGCAACTAGACGCGCTTTGTAACGCTCGAGAGACCCATCAGCTTTTCTCTTGATCCTGTACACCCATTTACACCCGACCAAATTCTTTTGATGAGATGAACGTGGAACAAGAGACCACGTACCATTGCGAATTAAGGCATTAAATTCTTCAGTCATTGCAGCACGCCACTCAGAGTGTTTAGAGGCTTGAGTAAAGCAAGTAGGTTCTATGGTGAGGATAGTGGTGGTGAGGGCGGAAGGCTGGTTGGAACGGGGTCGAAGTACCATGGAATGTGTACGGGTGGGTTGGGCAGATGGGTCAGGGGAGGTTTTGTCTTGCAGAGAGCTAGTTGTAGGGGAAGGCGTAGGAAGGGAAGGTTTTGCTGATGAGGAGAGGTCAGTAAGTAATCTGGTCCGAACAGGTGCAGAGTCGTTAATGCTAAAGGGGCTTGGAGTGGGATCGGTCATAGGAGAAGGTGTTGAGGCAGACCGAGAAAAGGGGGATGCAGCCGATGATGAGTTGGACAGACGATGCAAAGGAGAATGTGGAATTGGTGGAGAAACAGATGGTAGTGGGGTGGCCTCTTATAGAGGGTGAAGTAATGTAACGCCCCAAGGTGGGGAAGAGGGAGATGATGGTGGTGGACAAGTTAATGAAGACTGAGATTGAAAAGAAAGGTAGATTCGTCGAAGCGAACGTGCCTAGCGATATATGTTCGATTTATTTTTAAATCGAGACATCGATAGGCACTATGAGAGGGACTATAGCCGAGAAACACACACGGTTGAGACTGATACTCCATTTTATGCCGATTGTAAGGACGAAGAAGAGGATAGCAAAGACACCCAAAAATTCGTAGGAAGGCATAGGATGGTGGTTTGTTGTGAATGAGTTCGAAGGGGGATACATCACTAGAGACTTTAGATGGCATCCTATTAATGAGAAAAACAGCCGTTTCAAAGGCATAGTGCCAGTATGACATGGGCACGGATCCATGAGCAAGAAGGGATAGGCCGGTTTCCGTAATATGACGGTGACGACGTTCGACAGCTCCTTGTTGCTCATGGGTGTGAGGAGCAGCAACACGATGGGTAATGCCAATTTTACAAAAAAATTGAGGAAGAGAGCGAAATTCTCCTCCCCAGTCAGTTTGGATTGATTTAATAGTACGAGAGAAATGCCGTTCAACCAAGGCTTGAAATTGTAAGAAAGTAGAGAATACATCAGATTTGCGCATTAATGGATAAAACCAAATATATTTACTTTGATCATCAACAAAAATTATGTAGTAGCGGTGTCCTAACAAAGATGGAGTAGGGGAAGGACCCCAAACATCACTATAAATAAGATCTAATGGAAACTGACTGCGACGATGGGACGGAGGTAAATGCAACTTACTAGACTTGCCTAATTGACATGAGGGACAAAGGGAATGAAGATGTGCAGACTTGCAGGGTAGATTATTGGTCTTCACCATAGAGCGAAGCAAGCGATAATGGGGATGGCCCAAACGGTTGTGCCAGCCATCAAGAGTGGTGCTCTCGGCTACGTGAACAGATGCAGACAACGGAGAAGGGCTGGAATGGAGAGTGTATAATCCTCCTTTACTCGGACCGGATAACACTATGGTCTTGGTAGTTCGATCCTTCACAAGAAAATGAGAGGGGTGAAATTCAAAAAAGACATTGTTATCTTTTGCAAACTGTTGTACGGAAAGTAAATTTTTAGAAATAGAAGGAACGTGTAAGATGTTAGATAACTGAAAAGAAAGAGAAGAGTAGGGAGAGGAAAAAGAACCATGACCAATATGTGATATATGTAATCCCTTACCATTGCCTACATGCACCTGATCAGGACCAGTGTACTCATCATAGGAGGACATAGAATGAATGTTAGGAGTGATATGGTGAGATGCTCCTGTATCTGGGTACCAAGTGAGGGCAGTGGAGGGGTGAGGGGTAGGGAGAAGTGGTGGATTAGGGTGATGTTGAGATGGATTTGGATTTGGATTTGGATATGGTGAATATGAGAAATTGACATTGGGTTGTGGAGAGGAAAAGTGTGGATATGGTTGCTGAGGGCGATAGAAGCAGGTGGCATTAGAGTGGTTGTTACGATTGCAAAACGAACACCATTGAGAACCACGGCCACCAGGTGGACCAAAACGACCACGACCTCGACCAAACTTGCCACGTCCTCCACGACCTCTAGTAAAGCCACGGCCAATAGAGGGCCTAGGGTCATTAGAAGAATGGACAAACCGTTGAGCAGTATTGACGATAGGATTGGTAGGAGTGGCATCAGCAACAGTTAATTTTCTAAATGCCCGCATGCTTTCATGGCTAAGTAACAGCCCATGAAGTTCAGTGTATGTCGGAGGGGTGTGTCAGTTGAGAATGCCAGGGACCGCATCCTGTAGATCATCACATAGAGCACGCAATACATGAAGATTAAATTCGGTTGGCTTGAGGGCATTACCAGAGGCAGCAAGTTCATCAGCCACAGCTTTGGCACGTCGGAGCAGAGAGGTGACGGTCTCATCTGATTTTTGATGTAGATTCTGCAACTCTAGATGCAGAGACATGAGCCTGGTAGGAGATGCTGAACCAAAGGCTTCATGAAGAGTGGTCCAGCACTCAAAACTAGTCTCTTTGTCAAGAAGAAGAGGAACCAAATCTTTAGATAATGAAGCAACAAGAAGGCTTACGAGTTGGGCATCTTGTTGTTGCCAAGCAGTAGCGGCAATCAGATCGGTGGGCTGTGGGTGAGAGCCATCAAGGAACCCAAACAGGCCTTGACCCTTTAAGAAGGGAGTAATTTGCTTTCTCCAGATCAAAAAATTGGATGCATTTAATTTGATAGATAGAAAATGCTGTGCCGATGGAAAGGTGAGAGGGGTCGTTGTGTTGGGTGGAGGAGGAGAAGAGGGATTGGAGGAGGTGGAGATAGATGAACTGGTAGCCATGAGAGAGCACAGAAGGAGGAAGAAGAAGAGATGCTCGTTGGAGCTTCAATGGCTCTGATACCATAAAGAAGGTAATATCTTTATTGAGGATAATTTCTAATTCTTACATTTCATTGTTCTCCAATAGGAGTATATATAGATTACAAGGTCTAGCTATTGTAGCAATTACAAGAAGAAGGAATATCTCGATTACATACCAAGTAAAGAGAAACCAAATGTAGAATAGCTAAACAAGGAGAAAGACCAAATAAGAGAGAAAGACCAAATAGGAGTGCCAGCCAAATATGAATATGTGTTGACTTGCTAAACATAGGAAAGAGCCAAATAAGACTGCAAGCCAAAATAGAATGTTGGGTTGGAATGATTGTGTGCTGATATAGAGTAAGTTTGTATTTGATAAACAACATAATTTTCAAACTTAAGCGATGGTATTCATATTTATAAATATATGCATGTTTATATATCAATTTCATAACTAAAAAACTTTTTCTAATAGACAATTATCATATTATTTGAGGTTTGTTTTTTAAGAAAATAAGATTTTAAATTTGGAAAGATCTTTAATTGGATCTTTTCCCAAAGCGTATGCATATGAAATGCATCCATACGTAGATTCATATATCAATAGAATGATTTTTTGTGCACTACACGTGGTATATAAATTCAGTACCATATGCGGTGATTGATCACTGCGAGGAGATTTTCGTGCCAATCACTGCATGCAGTATAGTTCGTTCTGCACTGTGCACGGTGCAATAAAACTTTCGTATATCAATATAATTATATAATTATATAATTATATATTACAATAAAAATTTTGCATACCAATATAGTTATATATATATATATATGTGTGTGTGTGTATTGCGCGTAATTCTACCTTTACAATCATGCATAACATCATGCAAGTTCCAAGGATATGATAAAACAGATCAACAAGTTGGGGCATCTTAAAACAGACTTTTGTTAATCACTTGGAATATAGTGACATGGTAAGTTTAGAAAACTAAGAAAACAGTAACAATATTTTCTTTTCTTTTCTTTTCTTTCCAAGCAAAAAGGTGGTTCCTTTTAATGCTCTAAAAATAAAATAACTTTCAGACTAAGTTTTCTCTCATCTGATTGCTCGGTCATACACAGACTAGAGTAAGGAGCATGCAAGCCCGAAAAGCATAGATTAAGAGTAGGGAAACGTGGATGGACGGATATCTCATGAATAGACATTCGAAGAGTGTATTATATAGAAGAGTCAATGCATATGACATAGAAACATACATTTCGGAAGCACTCATGCACATGCATATATTTCCATTCATATATGCATGCATCTCGATATATTTGAATAAAATATTATCTTAAGCTACTAATGCAAGGTTGTATTAATCCTTTTTAGGAAAAGCAAATGATGATTGCCAAAATTCAATAACAAGAGAGGGTTTTGACTTCCTTCTTCTTCTTTTTTTTTTGACTTTGACATTCTATTTGTTAAGATTTGACGTCTCGAGATTTGATCCACATTGAACCCACAGCGAGGTCCGTGACGAAAAACGGAGACCAACGAGATCAAGATCACCTCAAACGAAGCTCGGATGGCCAAGATACATGCGTTTGAAATCTGCACGGAATTCGAGGTGGCGAAAAACCGCCGGCGGAGCGGTGGCGGTGCGGCTCGCACAATGATGCACTACCCAGATGCAGCCAGCGCACAAGGCGCAGCCTAGTAGGCGGGCCCGGCCCAAGCCCGAATGCGCAGGTGCGGGCTAGCCTAGGCCCACGCGCACGCACGCGGCGGGCTCAGCAGCCCAATTCTCCGATCCATGGTGGACCGGATGGTCCACAGTCGAGCGCATAGACCGCGTGGGCATTTCCCATGCATTTCGCACGGTCCATGGTACTATTCCGTGGACTGATTGCGATCTAATGGCTTGGGTTGATTCTGATTTCAATCCAATGGTCCATAACTTTATCTGAGGGTTATTAGGAGTCCTAATCACCATCTAATAGGGTTTTTTAGCTTTTAAAAAGGCCTATTTGGGGAACAGAAGACTGTGTGGTGGATTTTGTTCAACAGAACACCCGTGGTGGTCTGATGACTTGGTGCAGTGCTGCTGCACTGATCAGAGAAGAGCGCAAGAAAATCGAGAGCCCACGCGAAGAGAGAGAGAGATCCGTGACGTTGAGGGAAGAAAGAGTAGGGAGGCTCCTGGACAGCGGATAGCGATCACTTCAGGAGTTCAGGGGGGTCTTCCTAGAGAGAGCTTTTGTAAGGGAGAACTTCCTATGAGGAAAAAATTGGATGTACGAAGGTTGAAGGTGAGATCTCCTCTTGTAATATTTTTTTTTTATAGTGAAGTTTGCATGTTCCGTGAAGACGAGTCTTTTTTTTGTTTGATCCACATATTTATTTATTTTCTATTTTATTTCTTCTTTCTTTCTGCTGCATCATGCAGTACCGAAAAGATCTTGAAAGATGATGTTTTGATCAGACATCCACCTAATACTATTTATTTTTCAATTCCCTGTGGGTGGTAGCAAATGGTGGCAGCAAATGGGTGGCAGCAAGATGAGCAAGCAGGGAACCGGGTGGAAAACTTTTCGCATTCTACCTCTAGGATAAATTAGTTAGATGATGTTGTCTCTCTTTATCTAAATATTGGAATGGAGCATGTGGTATATCACTGTTGGTCCTACATAACATATGAATTTTGCTGCCAAACTATTCAAAAGCTTTATTTTAAGTAATTCTAAAATGGGCTATTATTCACTAAAGGAGTGTTTGGTTAGAGAGAATTGGAGTTTGAAATTGGAATAGAAATGGTTAATTTTCGTTCCAACTGTTTAGTTAGGAAGAGGAGTTACATTCCGATTCCAATTTCAAAGTGGAATAGAAACGATCCAATCTACTTAAAAAACTCAATCTCCACTCTCTTCCAAAGATTCAAATTTTCATTATCATTTCGATTTCGATTTTGGTCATGAACCAAATATTTCAGAAGATTTGGCCATTCCGATTCCGATTCTAATTCCAATACATTTCGATTCATATTTCAATTTTTTAGGAGATATTTAGTTTACAACCGGAATGAGAATCAAAATGGATTAGAATCGGAATCGGAATGATCAAATCTCTCAGATGTTTGGTTCATGATCAGAATCGAAATCGGGATTGGAATGGGAATGAAAATTTGAATCCTTATGAAAAAATAGGGACTAGGAATTAAATTTTAGATAGATTATGGTATTTTTATTTCGCTCTGAAATTGAATCAGAATAAAATTTTTTCTAACCAAATAGTTGAAATAAAAATCATCTATTTTTATTTTGATTACAGACTCTCACCTCCAAACAAATACCCCTTTGGTTCCTTGGTTGTAGCCTCGTAGGTAACAGAAAGTTTTGTTCTCAAAAACTTCTCATAAATGATGGTGAGCTTGTACTACAGATTTTTTGTCCTTTTATTTGGGGCTCTATAATCAGTTTAAAAAAATCACAATTGCTATAGAAATAAATTTATGGCTTTCAACCAACACTGCATGAAGCACATGTGCTATCAATATATTCAGTAATTATAGATTTCAATTTGCATTACACTGCAATTCTTTTCTCCATTATAAGCTAATAATTATCGATTTATCATTTTACATGTGCATTGAAAATGAACTCATACTCTACATCAAAGTCCGAAGTTATAAAAGAATTGATTGTTTGTGTACACGTGGATAATTTGATTTATACCAGGAACAGTGAGCAATTGATTGATGAGTTTAAGTCTCACATGATTAATGAATTTGAGATGAGATAGATATTGATTTTTTTTATCAGAAAGTACATAATTGATTTACTTAAACAGATTTAGAATGAAGAATTTGAATGTGGCGCAGAATCCAATAGGTACAAATATAAAGTTTTCTTTGAACATTGTGAAAGACAAATGCCAAAAGTCGCAGAGTTTGATTATATGTTTGCTTTACATGACAAATACGAAGCTAGATATTGTACGGTCAACATGTTTACTATCTATAGTTATGAAGTAAAATTCTTTAAAGAGTGACAGAGAGAATCTTAAGATATTTGAAACGAAGAAGCGGCAATTGTTTATAGCACACCAACACTAACAATTTTTGATTTTTTGATCATCCTGATGGTGATTGAGCAGGTTCAATAGACGGTCGAAAGAACCTCTCTAGGATCACGGTGCAAGGACTATTTGTTGGTCCTCAAAGAAGCAGCTCTCGACGATACTATCGTGTTCAAAAGTTGAATACATGGCAATCATTGCAGCAGTTTGCCAAGCCATATAAATGTGATGTACGAATTAATTGATCAGATACATGAAAAAACAGAGGTTATGGTCATCTATTATGACAACCAGTCTACTATTGCGTTGTAAAGAAACCACTACATTACAGAGACAAAATATATGGCACCACCATTTCAGGGAGCAACTCTCTAATAGAAATATCTAGTAGATGTAGCGCACCCACTGTGGAGCAACTCACTGATATCTTTACAAAGCTACTTCGAAGAAATAACTTCACGAGGCTATTGCCGCTAGAAAGTTTGTGTTTTGTTGGAACATGCTTAGAGTGAAAGATATCTAGCATTATGGGGAAGTGTGAAGATAACACCGATGTAGAGTTGGGAGTCCGTTGCCGAGTCATTGCTGTGTTCATGAGCAAGAAGTTCTCATCAGAGGGGAGGATTGTGAGTTAACATGAAGTCGATGTTAAAGCATTAACATGGGCAGTATCACAATGTTTGGTGGTAGCTTAATTTGAATTATGGGGTCTGTAGCACGAAGAGAGACCTACTATTTGTCAAAGACTGTGTCTTGTAGTTAATAGTCTGCGTTGATCTTTTCTATAATAGAAGAGTCCTGTCATTATAAGTTGGTGTTTAAAATAGCCGAGTTGTGCATCTCGAGGACTCATTTGAGAGCCTATATATAGCGAATAGTTTTGATAGAAACAACAAGAGTGAACAGAACTTCTGTATTGTAATACTCTATTTGAATATATAGTAGCTTGGAACTCTGTGTGATACACGGTATGTAATTATTTTTTTTTTAAATAATAAAATAAATAAATAAAATTAAATATTATTTTTAAAAAATTACATCTCAAAGTATATGCACTATCCACCGTGCATATGTTTTGGGATTTGCCTTGCTTCACTTGCACCTAGTGCATGCAATAATTTCTCCTAGATGCGTCTTGGGCCTTCACTGTTTTTATGAGAAACTGGACAGTCAAAACTTTCATGATAGAAAAATCCATGACTGCTAAAATCTCTGTGTCCATCTCACGCATGACGAAAACCTCGACCGCACTACTCCACCTTCACCACTACCACCACATCTCCTATCCCTCCCTCGCCGACGTCGTCCTCATCCTTGCTGGGAAAAAGAAATAAAGCAAGCTAGCCTGGTTTGCCAAAGAATTATAACACGAAGAAAAATGAGTTGACTAATAAATAAATAAAAATATTATTTTTGAATTTTTCTTGATTTTTTTTGACTGGCCCAATCTATTGGGCCTAATGCATCGACCAGGTTGGACAGTCTTCTTGGGCCTTCCTTTGGACATATGGCCCAAGTCTATCCACCTATTGGTCACCGAGTGTGACCTTTATAACTTTCTCTTCCTCCTTCTTATTTGTAGATAAATCTTTATAGTCATTATCAAGCTTTACCCTGTTTTATAATTTTATACATGTCTGGTTCATAAGCTTATATATATTTTATTATTATTTATATATGCTTGATTCTTTGAACAAATTTGATAATAAAATTCATGGTAACACAATATCTAATCTTTTTTTTTTCTTTTCGAAAGTAAGATGCTTACTTTATTGTCTCATCATTTGCTCGATAACTTAAATAAGTAGATTTGGAGATATAGAAATAGAAAGTCATATTCTTAAGCTCACGTTTGGTACTTAATAAAACTCATTTTTTCTTGGATTGTCAAAAATCAAATAGTTTTGAATTCATATACATATGTATAAAATATCTCATAAACTATCATGTCTCTTTCAAGTTATTCGTCAAAATCCCTAATTGTGATGCTGTAACGATAGGAGCAAGAAAGCCCAAGATGGAATTCCTAATTGGATTCATGGATGGTGTCAAGCACGGAACTCCACTATCGGTAACCACCAATCCTTTGACCGAGAAATCTGATGAATTTTCCATCCAAAAATCTCTTCTTTCCTCCCTTCTTCTCCACCTCCTCCCTACTGGCTGCCTTCGGGAATACTCGGTTCCCAGATCTACAGCCCTTCTTCCCCTTCCTCTTTCCATCTTCGACGGCCCTAACAATGACCGCCATCTATCGATTGGAAAGCTTGGATCCGATCTATTCCACCGAAAGCAACAAGTACAACTCTTCGGGTCGTAACTCCTCGTTAACCCGTAGATCAGACACGCATCGCGTCCTCACCACCTCCTCAGCAAGCGCCACTGGACGACTTAGGGCCTCCAACATCAGCTTCGCCACCTCAATTGGAATCTCGATGCTCCAAAGATTTTCCTTAGCATCCACCAGCTTAGCCGTGCACGGCTTTTTCTCATCCGTCTCCATGGCTCTCCATCACGCTGAAGCCAAAAAAAAAAACATGCTACCTTGGACACGTGGCGAATGGTAGCTTAGAAAAAAAAATATAAATGACGAATGGAGGCTTCTCTATTCAGAAGTCTCCGTTTATATATATATATATATATATATATATATATTAGATATCTTCGGGCCTTTTTTATCAAAAAAAAAATAACAAGAGTGAATAGATTTTAGTTCCTCCACCTAGTCCTCCAACTAACATGAGGCCTGTTTCTCCCCTCGAGTTCATATTGATTGTTTTCTACTTCTTTTGTGGGACTACGTATGCATATTCACCAGTGTTCCGTGACATGGGTTGAAGTAATCCTAAGATGTCATCATAAAAATTATGTTGGGGTAAAAGTTATTGTTGCTGCTTAAATCGGTCGAGGCCGGAAGATGGATGCATGAGGTCAAAAATTAGACACTTGATCCTAGTGTAGGGATGCTGGTGCTGGAGAGACATGCAAAATAAGTTTCAAATCAGAGGTTGTGGCTTCGACGAAAATCCTCTGATGCTCAAGTCAGAAAAATAGAGAACAAGGAAGCAGCAATGAGTTTTCTGAGAGGAATTTGATTTGACTTACTTGGATACTCGGAGATCTGATTGTTTATATAGAAGGATGTCGGACAGCTGGTTGCATAGCTGTATAATCGTGCAATCTCGAGATTGTCGGACCGTTGAAATTACCATAGTAGGTGAGATAATTCAGCCCTTGATAGCTCCTGCGAGATCAGGAGAGACTGTTACACTATATTTTTATCTGTTCGAGATGGATAGCTGTCACACACAATGAAGGGATAAGTCGGCTGAGGCAACTCATGCACACGTCAGACTTTGTGGATATCTTAGCTCAGCAAAGAGACTGACTCAACTCATATGACAATTAGCGATCGTATTGACGATCCGAGAGCCTGAAATGCCTTGCGATGCAATATCGATTCGAGGTGCTCACAGTACCCATCATAACACTATCTCCTACTTTTGAGTCTGAGAATTAGGCGAAGGGAGTACTCCAAAAGTATCTTAGATCCGATACCAAGCGTTCCTGCCTTCACGCCTGTCTTTCGCACGTGACATGAGCTTGATACATCCGATGCAGATAGGCGTAATTGATGGGACCACTCAGACGATGGTCCTCTCGAAGCTTTAATTATTTTGCAACAGCTTTTCATTTTTTTCTTCTTTTAAATTCGTGCTTTTGAAGAACGAGTATCCACAGATTTTCTCATATTGATTTCTCGTTACTTTCTTGGGGCAAGATGGATCCACAGCACGTGAAGAGGCTAGAGCAGATTCTGGCTCGAAGAAAATAGGTTGTGGTTCCAGTTACTGAAGCAGAACCCATGGTCAGGGAAGAAGATTATGCTACTCCCGCCATCGAGCCCACATCCCCATCATCGGAAGCTATGGTGCAGGATTCATCAGAAAAAGTTTCGATCGATGGGGCACCGTTGGAGACAGTACTGAAAACGAGCATCGTGGGATGCTTCAAAGAGGATCCGACTGAGATGTCATGGATGGAGAAGGCGGTTGACAATCCAAAGAAGGATTTGATGATGGCGACGAAAACTAAGAGGTCTCTAGAGACAGCGACTATCACTTAGCGCCTTCCTGCAGCCACTTCTCCAGTGGGTCCTTCAGATCCAATGCTTCGTGCTTCATCCACAGGAGAGAAACTCCAATCCACGATGGAGTACCTGAGAAATCTCCTACCGTCGGTCAAGAGACTGTTCTTCGACGATCAAAGGAGAGAGAAATGATTTGCTGATTCTTTAAGGTCCCTTACACAGGTGGGCCAATATTTGGCGAGCTTTGTGAGTTCCAATCTCGATGTTTTGATAATGAAAAAAGAAGAAATCGACTTACTGAAGTACCGATTAAAGAAGCTAGAGAAAAACAATGCCAAGCTAGTCAAAGAACTCAACTTTACTGAGAAGGCTCTCTAAGAGGCCCAGGAGTCAATCTTCCGTCGGGATGAAGAACTAGGATGGGTTGAAAGGAAGATCGTGGCCTTCAAGTGGCTAAAATCCAAGAACGACGAGAAGATCGAAGGTCTCGAGGAGTGGATTAGAACCCTCAAAAAATAATAGTCTGAGGCTAAAAGAGACTATCGTCGGGCTCGTGATGACTTGGAGCATCTGAGAAGGGCACCCTAAGGGAGGAGAGACTCTCCTCATCTTGAAACTCACCCTCGAAGGAGTCCCAGTAGGGATCCGTTTAAAAGGGCCAGAACTTCCGAAGGGACGAGCAATGAAGAGAGAGCTCCTCGAGGAGATGGGTGTTCTTCTTTCAAGAGAGTTCAAACCTTCTCAAAACTGCTCTCGAGAATCCTGGAGGCTGGATTGGAGGTGGAGCACCTGAAGAAAAAGCTGGAGGAGAGAAAGGTAAATCACAAGCTTCTTTGGATAAATTTATAGATCAAGATATTTTTCTTAAATATGCTGAAAGCAGAAGCAAGCAGTTGGAGAAAGGAGGAGCTAAGGTTATAGCCTAAGCTTGCAGGGTAGCATTTTTCATGGGCTTTGAGAAGTGCAAGTCGTTGCCCAGGTGCACCTTCCTCCTGATTTCATTCAGCAGCTTCAAACTGATTATCTAGATGAGGATTTACAGGCGGTATTATTTTATAACTTGTCAAGGTTCACGATGACATCCTACTTTCTAGATGAGACGGACAAGATCGACGCAGTCATTCAAACCAAAGGCATCGTTTGTGCTGAGGAATATCATTCTACAGACGACTGCCTTGGTAATTCCCTTGAAGAATGATTTATGCTCTCCTCTTCTTTTGTTTTTTTTTGTGTGATTCGAGATTCCTGATCTTATAATAAAATCTTCACAGGAACAAATGTAATCCTCTTCTATTGATAAATATGAATCATACTTTTTAAATATGTAAAACAATTTAATGTGTGCTCGACCCTCGACTATAACTACAAAAACTAGAACATAGCCCAGGCGAATACCTAGCTTATTATGCTTTAAGCAAGGCATGAGCTGAGCTGAAGGTAGGGCTAAAGTCTGAGCTGACTCGAGTTGTGATTAGAATTGCAAGAGATTAAAATTTTCACTATGATTCGGGGTGAATTTTCATACTTGTCGAAGGTTAGAATTCGAATTATCTCCGCATGGGAGCAGCTGGCGCACGTCTGTATGCACTTCTTCGAAAGTGGCATAAAGTATGATTCGTTTGTCGTTAGCACTAACTACTATATCTACGGCAGCAATCATGTCCATTCGCAGTCTCCACGTGTCGTACGTACACTAGTCTTTCGATGATGTGTGTCACCTGTAATTAATGCGCAGACAGAATGCGACTTTTGATGGTCCCATTCGAGTATGAGATTATTTAAAATCTCCAAATAGGACGAGATGCGGACCTTACAAAGCTGCAGTTATCTTCTCCTTCCATTGTGAATTCCTCTCTTCTTCATTTTTTTGTGGCTTTCTTGCACAAGAGAAAGATATGGCCACTATGGAGCCTAATTTTGCACCGTTGGGCTTCCAGTCAGAAATGACAGAGCAAGATATAATTATGCTGCATGAGCAGTACCAGATACCTCCTGTGTTTCAACTTGAAATCTTGGGACTAGATGATCAAGTTTACCATCCACCTTCGGGATGTATGGGCTTCTATGAGGAGTACTTTCAAGCTAGGCTGACGTTTCCTCTCCACCTCTTTTTTATGGCACTCCTTCAATACTTCGAAATATCATCATGCATGATGGTCCCGAATGCATGACGACATATCTGCGGATTCACCACGATACGTGTGCTAGCTGGGGTCGTGTCGAACATCACATTCTTTTACTTTCTCTTCAGTCTCAAGCCGCATCCTGACTCATACAAGTGGTGGTATGTGACTCCACAGAGAAAAAAGATGGCTTTCGCTTGATGTTTCTGGGTATGCCATCCACTGTGCACGGCTTAAAGCCAAAGTTTCTCTTCATCTCGCAAATGTTAGGCGAAAACAAAAACTTTACTACCTAGGGTGAACTCTAAGAGACTTCGTTAAAGGAGCCTTCAATGAACAAAACTCTAGAGCAAGAGATGGCAGTTCTGTGGGACTTCAAGATTCCAGAGTTGAAGGAGCTGCTATCGGCTCAGATGTTGTTTAATGCTGGTATCAGTCAAGTTGCTCCGCAAAGTATGCAAGTAAGCTATTCTGTCTCCATGATGATTGCAGAGCTAGAAGTCGGGAAGAGCTCGAGCCTATCAAAGAGAGAGAAAAAAATCCTACGAAAAAAAGGTACCAAGCCCGCTATCGGGCGGAACCTCCGAGTTAAAGTTAAAGATCCTGTGCATCCGACCTTAGAGATCAGGAAGTCTGAACCCTCCTCTCCAAAGGGTCATGAGATTGCACAGGTGAGAGAGGATTTGTCTACCATCTCTGACGCTGCAGGTTACTGGGTGGGTCACACAGAGCAAGACCTGGAGAAGATGATTTTGAGCTTACCCGCTCCCCCTAGTTCTTCGATTCGATGACCTTCACCCACAATCGAGCCTTCCTCGGACGAGGCTCCCGTCGAGATTGCCAGCATGTCTGAAACTACACCACCTGGGTTGAAACTTGAGTCCTCGACGCTGAGGGATCCCATACTGGCGAGCAAGCTACTCTCTGGACTGCTCCTCCCTGCTAATGCGATCGAACTATTAGATGTCCCTTGAAGGGAGATGAGGAGAGGAGCCGTGGATTGCTTTATCCGGATATATTAAGATTTTCTCATTTAGCACCTACTGTATGCTTATTTTTTACTTATGAATTTTTCTCTACTTACCAGCTCGCCCATTACCTGAATGGGTATATTGAAAATTTTCATGAATTAGCCAAAGAGGTGAAGAAGTCCGGGCTCGAAGCTAAGATGCTCAAAAGAGCAAGAGAGAAGATCGAGAAGAAGGTCGGTGAAGTCTCCATGAGAGCCGACGCTGCCAAGAGGAGAGCCGAAGATGCCAAGACGGCATTGAGGAAGGCTATCGAGGAGAATTCTTGATTGCTCAAGGAAATAAAAGAGCTAAAGGCCTGCCTGGAGGCTAAAGAGAAGTGAACAGCTGAGGCTGCTTCTCAGACTGTGGAGGACTTTCGGACCTCAAAAAAATATGAGAAAGAAAGGGTTGAATATTCCACCGACGCCTGTGACACTGGAAGGCAGTCTATTCGAGCCTGAGTTGTCATCAAATATCCGGGTATGGACTTGAATTTTCTTGATAAAATTTGAGATCCTATCGCAGCAGATGTCTCAATGGCTATTATCTCAGATCCAGGTACCACCTCGTAATTTTTGTATTTCTCTTTTTTGTTTGATCCCTTTGAGATTATTTGTAAGAAAACTTGAAAAGAATAAAATAAGAAGAATCTTTTTATCATACAAGGTAATTCAATTTTAAATGATAACCTAATTTTGCTCTCTTAAATATGGATGATTATAGAAAATGACGGTTGATGACTTCGTCCGATAAGATTATGTCTGAGAAATGGTATGGAGCTTGAAAAAATGTGCCATGTGGGTCCATTTTGTTTTGCAAAGCATCACAGAGATTTATTCCTGTTCTGGAGGGAGTGCATCATTAACAGCTTAAGCATTAACTCTTGAAAAGCATCGATTGGCGATTGATGCGGTTGCTAGCGCTTATAAATAGAGAACCAAAGAGCGAAGAGATCTCCACTTCTCCTTCTATGGCGAGGAGTCCTTTTCTTCAACTGCTGCTATGTCTTTGCCTTCAAATTTACCATCCTTGGAGTAAATTAAGCAATGAGTGAGAGAGCGGAATACCTTTGCAAGGGATGCCCGTCGGAGGTATCTAGCTCACAAAAGGGGGAGAGCTAGATGGGTTGGTGCATCCTCCTTCTGCGGGGCTCTCCCTCATTTGCCTCCTGCGGCTATGCTTCCCCCTTTGCCCAAGCACATCTCGCCTGCAATTCAGAAGTGCTGCATTGTAGAGTTTCAGAATTCTACGGCATTCAGAAGGAAGATACTCGACGTCGCCACCGCCGCCTTTATCCAGGGCTTTGATGATTACAAGGCTCGTCTGTAGAAAATAATACCGTATCTAGAACTTCACGGCATAGAAGCTGGTGGCACCGATGAAAAGGTAGAGGCCTTGACGGATGAAGATTGAATCAGCTCACTTGGATGGTATGGAGGCAAGGTCCCTGGTGGATGAAGATCGAACCAGCTCACCTGGTTGGTCTGATGTTCCGTCGATTGCAGCAGGACATCCCTCCTCATCCTCTTTTTTTATCTTCCTCTCCATCTTCTCCCATCCTCCTCTTCTTCTTATCTTCCTCATTTTTTTCTCTTGTTTGTAGGATATTGCTTGAAGCAATTGTCCTCTCTATGTAAAACATGTATCGGCTTTTTTCTTATAAAGACTTTAATAAAATGAATTGCTTTGCTTTTATCTTTAAATTTAAATTTATGAATTTTGTATGAATCTTACTCGGCTTATAGAGATTAGTACAGTCAAATGCTTAGATCGATACTGTTCAGCTCAATACGAGTGAAGTTCTAAATAGCTTACCTTTAGCATTACTGAGGTATCATAATAGCCATTTCAACACTACCCTCCTATTCTTGAGTCTGAGACAATGCTTCAGACGAAAAAAATATTGTTGAGATGATTACTCTAGCCATATATTGTCTTTTTCATTCTTCCTCTAGTGCCCGATTAACTATCTCTTATGAGTGGCATTGTGTGTCTGCGGCGATCTCGTGCCTACAGCATCTAGCTCTTTTCGTCTTCACGTGAGAAGTAGTGTGTGCCAACGACGAACTTGTGCCTGCGGCATCTTACTCTTTTCGTCTTTGCATGAGAGACAGTGTGTGCCAACGGCGAGCTTGTGCCTGCGGCGTCTTACACTCTCGACAGCCTTCTAAGGGTCTGATTAGTTGTCCCTTCAGAGGTTCCCTAAAGGTCTCCCTCCACTTCTCGAACAACTCGAGCTCTGCAGGAGTCTTGTAAGTTAGCCCCACCTTTGAGTTGTCGAGGTCTTCTCGAGGGTCTAGTGAGTTAGCCCTCACCAGTGGCTTTGTGTGCCTGTGGCATCTAGCACTTTTCATCTTCGTTTGAGAAGCATTATGTGCTGACGGCGAGCTTGTGCCTATGGCATACACTCTCGACGGCCTTCTGAGGGCTTGATAAGTTATCCCTCACAAGTGATTTTATGTACCTGCAGTGATCTTATGCCTGCGGCATCTAGCACTTCTCATCATCACGCGAGAGGTATTATGTGTCGGTGACGAGTTGTGCCTGTGGCATGCACTCTCGATGGCTTTCTAAGGATCTGATAAGTTATCCCTCACGAGTGGCTTTGTATGTCTAGACGATCTTGTACCTACGGCATCTAACACTTCTCATCTTCGCACGAGGGGCATTATGTGCCGGCAATGAGCTTGTGCCAGTGGCATGCACTCTCGATGACCTTCTGAGGGTCTGATAAGTTATCCCTCATGAGTGATTTTGTATGCCAATGATGATCTTGTGCTTGCAGCATCTAGTACTTCTCGTCTTCACGCGATAGGCATTATGTGTCGACGGCGGGCTTGTGCCTGTGGCATACACTCTCGACGGCCTTCTGAGGGTCTAATAAGTTATCCCTCATGAGTAAGTTTGTGTGCCTGCGACGATCTTGTGCCTGCGATATCTAACACTTTTTATCTTCGCATGAGATGTATTATATACCGACAGTGAGCTTGTGCCTGTAGCATGCACTCTCGATGACTTTCTGAGGATCTGATAAGTTATCCCTCATGAGTGGCTTTGTATGCTTGTGACGATCTTGTGCCTGCACCATCTAGCATTTCTCATCTTTGCACGAGAGGCATTATGTGCCGGCGATGAGCTTGTACCTGTGGCATGCACTCTCGATGGCCTTCTGAGGGTCTGATAAGTTATCTCTTACGAGTGGCTCTGTGTACCTGCGACGATCTTGTGCCTGCGATATCTAGCATTTTTCATCTTCACGCGAGAGGGATTATATGTTGGTGGCGAGCTTATACCTGTGGCATGCACTTTCGATGATTTTCTAAGGGTCTGATAAGTTATCCCTCATGAGTGGCTCTATGTGCCTGCGGCGATCTTGTGCCTGTGGCATCTAGCACTTCTTGTCTTCATGTAAAAGGCATTATGTGCCGACGGTGAGCTTGTGCCTATGGTATGTACTCTCGGTGGCCCTTTGAGGGTCTGATAAGTTATCCCTCACATTAGTTGACCATCATTGTGGTTTAGGATCTCAAGTAGGAGGAGGAAGCAACTCTTAAAAAACTCGGGCACCCATCATAAACTGGTGGCCCTACAAATATTATTTCCATAGAAAGCGTTATTACATCATTGGTAATACATGCAAAGGTTTGCTGAATTTAAATTGAAGTTCTGTCAAACTGCTTTAGCTTCCTCAGCTATAACCTCCTGACTTCTGCTTTTTCGATCAACAAGTTGGGTCTACCTTTAGATGATGGAATATTACTTCAGTGTTGATGCTGGACATGTTTGCAGTAGTCCAAGCGAAAAGATTCGCATTCTCCTGCAAAAGATAAATTGGTCGGCATTTGGTTACCTCTCATAGAAGTGAACCGAGTTTCACCATTCGACTCGAATTCTCCTCCTCAGTTGATTGAGGGTGCCCGTCAACCAGGCCTTCTCTAAAATCTAAACCCATCAGGGGCCCCAGACAACCCTCAGTAATCATGTAGATTTCTCTTCAGACAGATCACTCTTCTTCCGTCATCTGCTCTCCGACCTGATGTCGCTCCTGTCGAGCTGGCGCTTGCTGTGGCTGAAGCAGAGGGAGAGGCTGCTGAGACATGGGGGTGGCTGTGGAGCTCTCGGAGCTCGGCATTAAGGGGCCGCTCTCCAGACAAAATAATTCAATCATCCTTGCCTAACGAGCCTCTCGATCTCATCGCGAAGTTGATGGCAGTCTTCAATATCGTGGCCATGGTCATGATGATAAAAGTAATATTTAGTTGGATCTCAACGACATTCCAACCTCATTCTTAACAGTTGAGATGCAGATAACTTAGGCCCCACTTGTAAAAATATCTCACTTCAAGAGACAGTGAAGGGCATGTAGCTATCATACTACCCAGATGGTGATAGTCGTCGAACCCTTCTCGGGGGGCTCCGAGATCAACGACCTCGACCCCTATTATTCCACCTCAGGGGCGGAGATCGGGAGCGCAGGTGGCTTTTCTCTATTTGCCTCGGATGGCACTCCTTGTTGGGTCCTACCGCGGTTGAATCGGTAGGAGTACAATCGGTAAAGGCCTCTTCTATACGAGCATACTTCTCCGCACGGACAAGCATATCTGAGAGATCCTGAGGATAAATTTTTATTAACAACTTTTTCAAGTCGTTCTTCAGCAGACCGCTCATTATTGCGGTCATTGCAGTCGACTAGTCCAAGCTTTGGACCTTTAAAGTTGCCAAATTGAATCTATTCATGAAGAAGTGGATCGACTCGTCCTCCTTTTGCTTGATGGTGTGGAGGTAGTCTGACCGCTTCTGTTATCGTCGGCTGTTGATAAAATGATCGATGAAAGATAGGCACAGATCTTCAAAGGAATGGATTGATGCCAGCCTCAGACTCGAGTATCACTGCGGAGCGACCCCCTTGAGGGTTGGAGGAAATGCTCGATAGAGGATTGCGTCTGATGCCCCTTGAAAGTCTCCACATGGTCGATGGGTTTGGTGGTCTCGTCGTAGACCTCCAGCTGTGGTAACTTAAAGTACCGGAGGAGCGGTTCCTGCATAATCTTCAGGACGAAGGGCGGCTAGCTGTTATACCCTTCGTAGGGCAGCACCGAGGAGCCATTATTGTTGAGGATTTTTTCTATTGTTTGGCCTAATTGCTGGCCAAGCTCCTCGAATCGTCTTTCGAAGTCGGTCTCACGGATGGTACTAGCCTTGGAGAACAGAGGAGATCGACGTCCGGAGGTTGAGTCATGGCTCGATTGTGGGCTTGGAGATCACCGTCGGGCTGGCTGCTGGACCCTAGGATGACTTGATGAGTCAGCCTCCTCTCTGGACTTCGAAGAGGTGCCTGCGGCTTCAGTTGAGGTGGTGATTGTGGAGCCACAATTGAAGCAGGGTTCTGTGGAGGCACCGCTGCGGAAGGCACAGGCGGCACCACCAAGAAAATCGTGTGACGCACCGTTGTGGAGGGTGCAGGGACAGCGTGGGGAGACTGTGACGCCGCTTGAAAGGGCATGAGAAAGGTATGGACCACTTGAATTACGATCGTCAGATGTTGAACTTGCTGAGAGAGCTGACCAAATTGGTCAGTCGTGACTGGCGTCGGGAGGATCGGTTGAGCCAGTGGAGGGACTTTCGGTGCCAATGGTTGAACTTGATTGTCAGCTTGACTGGCCATCTATCAAGAAGCGACAGCATTGGAAAGCAGGGAAGATGTCTGTCTTGGAGCCATGAATGCAAATGTAGGTCCTTCCTTTATCTATTACTGCTCAAATCGATCGAGGTCGGAAGATGGATGCTTGAGGTCGGAATTTAGATGCCTGGTTCTAGTGCAGGGATGCTGGCGCTAGAGAGATCTGCAAAACAAGTTCCAAATCGAAAATTATGACTCCAGTGAGGACTCTCCGATGCTCAAGTCAGAAAAATAAAGAACAAGAAAGCAGTAACGAGTTCTCTGAGAGAGATTTATTTGACTTACTTGGGTCCTCGGGGCTCTGGTTGTTTATATAGAAGGATGTCGGACAGCTGGTTGCATAGCTGTGTGATTGTGCGATTGTGGGATTGTTGGGCCATTGAAATTATCATAGTGGGTGAGATAATTCAGCCCTTGATGGCTCCTGCGAGATCAGAAGAGACTGTTATGCCGTATTTTTATCTGTTCGGGATGGACAGCTATCGCACACAATAAAGGGATAAGTCGGCTGAGGCAGCTCATATATAAGTCAGATTTTACGGATGCCTCAGCTCAGCAGGAAGACTGACTCCTCAGCTTATATGACAATCAGCGATCGTGTTGATGATCTGAGAGTCTGAAATATCTTACGATGCAATATCGATCCGAGATGCTTGTGGTACCCACTGTAAAGTTATATTGCAGATAGTGCATCAATGAACCAGTCTGCTAGCTGATCTCCACAGGGTTTAGGTCTCATGCGCTTTAAAAATAAAAATGAGCTAAGGGTGGCGGGTTTTGAGATCCATGGTTGATCACTTATGTACCAACCCCTGCTGCCAATAAATTTTATATCATCTCTTATGCACAAGTCTCAAAGTCTTTCATTAATCAAATGATATGATATGATATTTGGAAGGAAAACTATGTTGTTTTGGATGCATGGAGGATCTTATAAACCACCCCATTTTGGATAAGGGATTCCTTTTTTTTTTGATGGAATGGATAAGGGATTCCTCGAAGATATTTGCTTCCACGGTGCCCTTTCTGCTCTACCATCTTCCTTTGTTAGTTTTTTATTTTTTTTATTTTTTATTTTTGTCAAGACTTTCTTGCCTCTGTTTTGTCTTCTTTTGTATTATCTTTTCCTTTTGTTTTAGCATTTTTTTCTCTAAAAACAAAATACCTTCTTAAATTTGATTGGCTTAGTGATGTGTTTATTAATAATTGATGCTCCTTTGGCGTGGAATTTATAAAAGAGAGAGATGCTTCAATAACAAATGATAAGATAGCAAAAATGTTTGTGAAACTAATTTAAGGCCATATAACAAATGATAAGATAGCATCTTCATCTCCTTTTTGACTTTTGCTGATGTACTGTTGACGAAAAAGATGGTGGTGAAACGTCGTCAGCTATTACAAAACAGAGTAGCTCCTTGCAGAGGGCGGCCATTATGAACCATGCACAGAAGCTCCATTCAGACCAATTACATGGGTCCAAAGCAGACTCATGAAGCACTTTAGGATATATCCGGGAGCCAGTTTTGCTAACTGCTGCCCACCTGCACCCAGCTCAATGGATCATTTGATGGACAAGGTATTGGGTTTGATTTTTGTGGAACCAAATTGAACCTTAATTAATTTGATTATTATATATATATATAATATTGTCGGGAAGACCTCTCACGAATGTGGAATACGGATCCAATATAAGGCAGATTTGGATAAGATCGATCGGATTTGAGCTCGAATCCAATCCAGTTAAAACGGGATAATGGGAGTCCTACATTGATGATTCAAATCATTGGATGTCATCTACTATCTCAAAACTAATTGCATATAAAAAATTAAATAATTTTAAAATTTCTAATCTATGCATCAAGTGATTAAAAAATATATTTAATTCAGTTTTATTAAAACTTTCATCATTTTAATCTATCTAGCCATATATAAATAGAGATCTAATCAAATGTAGCCCAATCAATCTCTCTCTCTCTCTCTCTCTCTCTCTCTCTCTCTCTATATATATATATATATATATATATATTATCAGCTCCTTAAGCCTCCTATCACTTGCCATGTACCTACCCTGCAGACAGTCTTAAATTTGGATCGTAAATAAGTTGCCGCACTAGAGTTTGATGTCAGCAGCGCACCACTTGTTTGCGTCTAAAAGTTATTAGAAGATAGAAGAGAGAAGATAAAGAGAGCTGACACCTGTTTATATTGATTGGCTACAGGTTTCCAGTGAGTTGCTACCTAATTCATCACAAGCTGCCTTGTTCTCGCCTTTCCACCTGATCAGTTCAAGCATGAGCGTATTTGCTGGCAGATAGCACATGGATCCTATTCAAATGCAGGGTTCATGGTGGCGGACCAAATGACTATATAATATGGCCAACATTTCAAAAGTTTCCAAAGACCTTTAGAAAAAAAGAACCTGAACAAGGAGAAACCAAAAGATTCCACGTCGCCAAGCAGAGAAAGGTGGCTTGGAGAATGATTGTTCGGTGACTTGGGTCACACAAGTAGAGATATATAATCAAAGTTTGAAAGTTAGATGCCTAGAATATTTTTCAGAAAGGTGGCATTTTGTGAGCTTCTTGAGAAGAAGGGAAGAGAATTGAATTTGATATTGATGGGAAAGGAGGTTAAAATAAAATCATGGATTTGAAGGGAAAAAAAACTAGTGCCAACCCTTTTGCTTTAAAGCATGTAATTATTAAGCTAATTAAAAGCATATTCTGTAGCTCGGGAATTATCTTGGTCATTCCATACATAAAATTTTAATTTTTTTTATATTTTCTTTCCCTGATAATGTTGATCATTTTTTGTTCTAAAGTAAATGGAATATCTTGAACAGTTTTGGCTCACGAATTTTCAAGATCAAGCTTCTATATTCTAGAGCGAGGTTTGTGGTTTGGATTAATCTAATACATATTAACTCGCACCTGCAAGCTTGTCTAGTGTATCACTATTCTCCTCTAGGATCGGCAGCACCAGAGCACATAGAGAGATGGAACGATTTTGTAAAGGCAACATGCAAAGGTCCATGAGAGAGAGTAATTATATGCAAAAGCATCCAAACTTGTCCTTAATCAAAATCCTACACATCATGTTGTTCCTTTTTTTAAAATAATTAATGTACTAATTTTCCAAAGCATTTCCAATAAGCTTAATTTAATATAGAAACTTCAAGCTCATACAATTCTAGGCCTGCACAAATAAGTGATTCACATACCATCCAGAGAGAGTGATATCATGCCCCCTTGCACACTGTTTTCAAGTCTTTACTGAGAAACAGTGAAGATTTTGGGCTACGTTTGCACTGGAAACAAGAAAGAACAAATATATTCATACTTACTCTTGCCTCAACCGCCCTTGTAAGTCCAGTAGTTTGAGCCTTAAGGGCTGCTTCCTTCTTCTTCTTATTTTCTCTGTATTCTCCATAAGAGTAGGAAGCTAGACCCCAAAGGCAGAGGGCCAGGGAGACGCCCTTCTCGCTGGTGAACTTCTCATGTAAGAAGATGGCACCAAAGAGTTCGATCACGGGAATGAGCACTGCAATGATAATTCCAGCGAGCAAGGTATTGACACAGAAGATGACTCCTACGGTGCCTAAGAAGAAGCATTGCCACAAGATTGCGCACCAGACGAGCACCACATAGTATTTAACCTCCCTAGTCCATATTGCCTTGCTCCCTCTGAATAGCCTACAAGATTTGAATGATAAATAGCATAAAATATTTAAGATTTTATTAGCTCAATAATCAAAATTCTTCATCACTGACCGTGAATCCGTTGTTATCCAACAAAAAAAATAAAAATGATGAAACAGAATCCTTTACCATGTGCTCTTTGCACAGCAAAATATGATACCATCTATCACATCATTCATTTCAAAGACGAACGATAATTTTTTATCACCGCGATGCACCGTATATCGTACTATTAGTGTCTTATCATATTTGAAGAATGAATGAGAACCGTCTCTCTCTAAGATGGATGGTGTGAAAAAGATCTGAATTTAATTTAATAGAACATATCATTGTGGGTTGATGTTCTGGTCAGTATTGTTTCAAAAATGAAGAAGAAGAAGAAGCAGCAGCAGCAAACATATATGAGAATAACTAATGGGAAAAAGCTCATAAACCATTGTCTGCTCAAGGCCTATTCAATTTGAGCCAGACATACGAACTGGATCTACAGCATGATCGGGTCCTCGTTTTTGTAAGCAAATTAAATTGGGATGGACAATATTCGCATGGGGCTTAAACAATAAACTTTTCCAACCGGAACACTGCAGACATGCTGCAGCTGTTTAATTCATACTGACGCCCTTCGGATGTGGTGCCTTGAAAGCATAAATTAGCCCAGAACTGGCACAAGGCATAGGTGCCCATATATAAATCTTGTTCAACGTCTGAGTTCTGAGGCATGCTTGCACATAATTTGGTTTATTTCTAATTTTCTGCGCAAAAACAAAATATTCATTAAAAATGGGATTGGTACAGGGGGATCCATCCAAACCCAGTTTAGTTGGATCCAACACAGAAACCTTCCGAACCTATAGGCTCATGGATTTAGATATGGGATGAAAATTAGACCATCAAGAGTTACTGAGTGGGATCTGGCTGAGACCAATCTGAGGGTACGCAATCCATTATTATGGATCTGACTTTACCCATATTATATAGTTTATCCAATACAACCGTGCATAAAGAATTCGCTAACCTTTAAGGACGTTAGGGTATTTGCAAAAAAACTTTGGTCCATCAACGACCAAAATAGATCGTTGCGATAAGAAAAATAAGCATAGTTGTGCCTCATGAACTTAATTTGATGTGTTTGTAAAATCTGTTTATTTAATCTTTAATTTCTTTTTTTTTTTTTCTCTCTCTCTCTTTCAATATGGAAACTTTACGATGCGCAAACTGCATCACAGTGCAGTGCAATCCTTGACGTCTCCGTTTTGATAGTCATCCATCCTCTGATGGCAGCCATCGAGAGCTGCACGGTATGTGATGGTGAGGCATGCGGAGAGGAAGGCTCATGATTGCCTTAACTAGTTTTTTTTTTTTTTTTGGTTGACCGGGCACCACCAACTTCTAAAAGAGTTAACCATAAGTAAAATAAAGTGCAAATGCATTTTATTTTCTTTTAAGAGTTTCTAGATTACCTCAAAGTCCTTGTTCACCAGCATTCCAATGGTGCAGAAAGCCGTGGCAAAGAACCCATCACCAGTTGCATCTCCATCACCAGCGTGTACGTGATCACCTGGCTCGCCTTCCGGTACGTCAGCTCCACCAGCGGCAGTACCAATCCGTAGAGCGCCGCCGTCCCCAGCGTCAGAAAGAACCCCATCAAGTACTGCCTTGGCTCACGTTATCCGGCCGGTCCGAGCTCGTGTGGAGGCCCAGGATCACCGCCCCCACACTAAGCAAAGCAATAGAGTTTATAGAATAAGGCGTAAACTTTTGCTTCACAATAAGGAAGGCAAAGAAGGCCGTGAAGGCCAGTTGAGTAGAGATGAGTATTGCCGAGGTGGAGACAGGGAGGAAGGAGAGCCCGTAGGCGTAGAGGAAGTCGTCGGTGCCGGTCAGGAGGCCGAGGACGGCGCAGGCGAGGAAGAGGCGAGGGGTGAGGAAGAAGAGCTTGGTGGGGTGGTGGTGGTCGGAGGCGAGGCGGCGGCGGTAGAGGTAGGAGATGAAGAGGGGGAGGAGGATGAGGGGCCAGCCGCCGGTCTCGAGCCAGCTGGCCAGCCACTGACGGTGGCCGCCGTGGCGGAAGTAGAGGCGGGAGAGGAGCGGACCGCCGGTGTCGCCGACGAAGAGGAGGAGGCAGTTGAGGACGACGAGGGCCCTCTTCAGGGCTTTGCTCATTTGAGGGTCCTTGGGGTGGTGGCTTTGCTGGCCTTCCGCATCCATCATTCCGGTGCGCCCTTGGAGCTGTGAGTGGTATTCAGTCCGTCTTAAAGGCTTTCTGTCGTTATATATTCCTTCCTATTGCGGCAGCGAAGCTATGGGGACCGGGAAAGGAAACCCAAGCAAGAAACCTCAGGCATTGGATTCACTCAAAGCCACTCATCTTAAGCTAGCAGTATTAGATGAAAGAAATGCACTACTAAATAGGAGCACGGATCTCCTGTGATGCACTGGCAGCACCATTTGCAGTGCACTCATGGATGCCATCCATCGCAAGATGGACGACGGCTCAGAAGGATGCCACATACACACTACAAGGGATCGATACTCATTACATTGGATAGAGATTGTATTTTTCACACAAAAGAATGAATGTATCTTTTTTGCACGCATCTATCATTGGATTGAGCAATTGTTACTATAAAATTTAGACAGATGGATGACTCAAGAGGTTCGGAGTGCCTTGAGAGCCATGTGGAGCACCAACCAATGGTCCATGCCGTGAAAGAAGATCAATCATTCTTTCAGGTGAAATACACAACCCAGATCCTTGAGGTCTTCTATGTTTCCAGCTGTACACCCAGGCTATGAGGCAAGCAGAGGTTAACTTGGTCAATTACATCTAAAATAAGCCTTTGGTCATCTAGCCTAGGTTGTGCATATCTTAATTAATTGAAACTGAGCCATATGATGCCCTCAGGGAAGTGCATGAGAGCACTCCGCTATATGGTGCACTACATGAAGGACCCAGTTCAATCCCAAACTCAATGGGTATTGGGTGTTACATGAATTACTTCTTAAAATTGATTACATTACAAGCACTCCTTGGAGCAGCTTTGGCATCGTTGTTACACCTCAACCAGCCCAAGCATTGGCCTCTACGGGGGCCATCGGCGCACTTGGGAATGGTAGTGAGGAGCATGGGCCACCCCACCGTTGGTGGTGGACGCAGGCTAGAACTAAATAATGGAGCAACTGTGCCACCATTTGAAAATGATCACCAACTAATTGTATATCTCACACCTATCTCTATTGGGCACTCGTAGGCCTCTGTTTTTTTTCTTTAGCAAAACAGATATATTAAATCATTCATCTATGGATAGATATATCCATGGAAATCAGAAAATAAAATATTCAAAAATTAAGTGTACTTGATATATATTCGAACAGTGCTGGATGAATTAGCTGTTCTAATTGAACAAACCACATTTCACATAATCTTCCGGCCACGAGGTGCTGAGAAATGGATTGCAATCCGAAAAGAGTCTCCAGTGCAAGTCGAATGAACTATAAATTATGGCCACTAGAGAACAGCTCAAAAGTTCCAAAAGGCCTGGTGATTAAAGATCCCAACAAAGAGGAACCAAAAGATCCACTTCAAAAGCATACAATGGTGACTTTGCTTATGATAGTTTATGTCATAGTCACGGAAAAGTATATCCATTATCCGTTAATAAAAAAAATAAAAGTGAAGAGTTTAAAAAAAAAAAAAAAAAAAGAGGAAAAAGACTTCAGTTTAAGGCAATCATATCATAGAGCAAAGTAGATTATTTCAAAAGAACCATCTAATTAAAGAGAGCTTAAACTTGAAACAATGATTAGGTCTTGATATTATATTTAGAAGTGAAGCAAAAGACGTGTGATGTGCATGAGTTAAAGAAATAAATTAAGAGAAAAATCAAAAGAAAGGGAGAAAGGGTTAGCACGCTCTCGCTCTCTCTGGAATCCCTGCATTCAGGCACGAGCCTCTTGCATGAGAAGCTGGTCAAGACTCAATAGCCTAATGGCCAGCTGGGTACAATCCATCACGCGGAGCTTTCATTCCAGAACCAACCATGGAGAAGGCTCGGTTGGATTACTGAAATAATAAGAATTTTTAAGTTTATCTTTTTCGTACCTATTCGGGACTTGGACCTCAGGACAATCGAGTTAAATTTATAGAATCCCTATCCGCTTGTCCAGAGATGGATGATACCCTAAAAGCTTTATATTTTTTTTTTTTTGAGAAAAGTGTGGAGAGTAGTGGGAAGAATCCACTACCCACCAATTTTATTCATAGAGAAAATTAAAAAATTAAAAATAAAACTTACAATATTGAGGTTCTTGCTTAGCCAAAAATAACATCTACAAACTTTATAATTAAAAATTTCAAAAAGAAATTTGTTGATTATTTTAGTGAAATATGAAGTCTGAAAAGTAAATACCAAAAATCAAAAAACAAAAACTATCGGTTCAAAAAGTTGCAGCAAGTTGAATCTTATGAAAAGCACAATACTGCAGTCTCCATCATTATCTCCCATCTCAGCCATTGTAATACAATGGATAAAGAGCCAAGAGATAGGATCAAATTATAGATAATGGAGTCTGATATGAGAAAATCCATCCAAAATCAAGGATAGCTCAGTCATAGTATGGGACAGAATTAGAGCAAGTGCCCGGTACCAGCAGCATAACCTGAGCATGTAGTATAGTATAAAATAAACCAAAGGAGATTAACCATCTTGAACTTCAAAGATTAGTATCAGGTAATTTTCCTTTCAGTAGATTTCTGGCTAAAGAAACTACAATAGAGAGTTCAGTGAATTTGCAAAGAATGGTCCATTCTTGCAACCGATAAATCACCTTTCTAAAAATAGTCTCTTCTATTGAACTTTTTCTTAAAAAAATTCTAAAATTTCTTTTCTTCCAACAACTTGAGATCATAGTTGCCATAAGCATGAAGATTGGATTGAAGGATTTAAAATATTGTTTACACCAATTAGAGCAAAGTTGTGATAAGGTAGACAATACAAGAGGAGCTTTTAACCTATCACAGATCCAAAACCAGATTTTGCAAACAAAAAAGTAATTGATAAATAAATGATCCAAAGATTCAATTGCATCATCACACAGAACACAGCCACCAACATTTTTGCCCTTTTTTTTCTGAATTAGTTCTTTGGTATTTAGTTTATTAGAGAATGCCAGCCAGAGCAAGCAAGCATTTAATCTTTTATGGTAAATACTTTTCCAAATCTTCTTGACCATGAACCTTCTAACACCTCTGCAGCTAAGGAAGTTCTATAGGAACATAAAGAAAAATTATCAGAAGGTTCTAATTGCCAAATAATCTTATCTTTATTCATATTTAGCTACACAGCAGAGAGAATTGACAGTAAGTTGGATTTTTCCTGTAAAATAGAGACAGTCAAAGAAGTAGTTCGAATGCCCCAAGTTCCATATCTTGTATTGTAGAAAGATACCATATTTTCTTTTTTACCATAGCAGTGAGCATAGAGATTGGAAAATAAAATCTTTAGAGGGACGAAACCAAGCCAGCT